>NW_019417642.1:0-60948 GCF_000390285.2 Anoplophora glabripennis | reverse complement strand
TCCGAGCTATTGTATTTGTTTTTAATATTGTTTTATCTGATTTTATTTATTCTGTTTCAATGTCAATTTTAATCTGTATTTATATTTTTTATTTTTTCAATTTTAAAGGTGCTACATATATTTCTATTTTTTTAAAAGGAAATAGTCATATATATTTTATTATATTTTACTGTAAAATAAATGTGAAACAAATAAAGAAGCTTGTAATATTATTCAGTTAATTATTATTTATTTTCATTACTACATTAATTATAAAGTAAAAATTAATCATGATAATGCAAGATGAGTTTCGTAAATTTCCTTGGCACCCTTTTTTACGTTATCTCAAAGCATTTATTGCTTCAGGCGTATTATCATTGTCTTATTTTCTCCTCTAGTAATGTAGCCATATTCTTTATCGCTCACTGTTTCGATTTTATTTCGAATATCCAATTCATCCATTACTAAATTGCACAATACCGGTTTATCATTAATTTTTTATATTCTACTTTCATTCTTAAAGTTTCTATACTTGGTAAATTTATTCCAGATGAGCAATCAATTGTTCTATACCATTTGGAAATTGTAAGTGGATGTGGCAAACATTTAACAAAAAGTTGACGAACGTAATTATAAGCTTTAGGCGAATAAAAGTGCAAATTTGTAGCAAACTTGCGTAAAGAATGTGGAAACGTATATCTTCCCTTTGGTTTTTCGAGCAGACGTAGAAACATGTCACGAGTTTCTGCAGGAACTGTGGCCTATAATAAATATAAATATAGTATTTTCACGAACTAAGCAATGTTTACAAGTTCAAGTCTCAGGGGAAGCTTGTAACTCAAAATTGTTTATAAAAGGAAATATAACGAAATATTGAAAAAATTTTAGGTACCCATGATTATAAATTTTAAATTTAAAGGCACACCTTCCAAACAAACGTTAGTTATTATATATATTGACACTTTTTTGATAAAAATTATTGAACAGTAAGTGAAAATTTAGCAAAATTTAAGCATAAAATAATGGCATATTTTTGTGGTCTAGAGGAAGCTTAATATGACAAATTTCGAATAGATCAAATCTCGGCTTCTAGTATTCCAAAAACAAAGCTTAATTGAAGATCTTGTTGTCAGATATTAAATAAACTTATTATGAAAGTTTTGCTCAACATATTTCACTTGAAAAATCAAAAATACGTTATTTTAATGCTAAGACATTGGTAAATTTACATGCCAAAAATTTTACAATTTAGGGTCATAAACCCCTTCATCCACAGTAAATATGAACATCTGATTCAAATAATTGTGATTGATGTGATTCAGATACATGTTAAATCTGACTCAAGTTAATCACCTCTAAATCATGTTTAATTAAGATAAAAAATGTTTTACTGTGCATAATTCACTAAGACCACTATATTTTTCTTATTATTTAAGGCATTATAAACGAAAAAAATTGTTTGGAAGGTGTGTTTTTTAAATTTCAAATTTTTTATAACTTGGACCAAACAAAAAGGAAAAATTTTATGTAGATTATGTAGATAATAATCATGAAATAGAAAAATATCAACAAATTACACTGCGTTAACTTTTGGTAAAAAAAAAAACTCCTGAAAAACAGTGTATAAGTGATATTACAGTGGTATTACATATTTTTTCTTACGTCTAGTATCTCAGAAACCTTTTCTGATATGAATCCTTGCTCTTTTACACGAGATAATAATCCTCCAACACCTCTTATCTTCTTATTAGCTCTATATAATTTTAGTGTCTGTAGTCTACGTGATTTACGTAATTGAATTATTTCCATTTTTGACTTTTCGAGCAATTTTCTAACTAAAAATTCGTCTTTATAATCTATTGCATTTAAATCTATATTAGCTATTGACTTTTGCCACAATTTTTCTTCAACAGTTTTGGATGGAACACCTAGGCTTTCCTCTCTGTGAACAAAAAGTATATTCAATTAAAAATAGTTATTTAAAAAGTATTTTGTTTTTAAAAATTACAGTTTGTTGTCTTCTAGTGATGAAGGTAATGATTGGCTTTTCAAATATGGTTTTTCAAATTCATCAATAGTAACATTTTCTTCATTTGATTCCAAGTTCTTTAACGATTGATTTGATATTATAACGCATGATTTCTCAAGATTAACATTGTCAGAAGGATTTGGAATATTTTCAGGATCAGCATCTATGTCCATTGCTTCACATTTATATTGAAACAAACCACTTTTCTCTCTATAAATATTAAAAAATAATGAGTTTATTAAATAAATTAACAGAATATTAATTAATAACTCTACTATTATAGTATCTTACAATTCTTGACTTTGTTCATTCCATCCATAGTTTTCGAAAATAGTAGGAACAGCATTATTTTTTAGTCTAATCCTCTGACCAGTTAAACCAGTAGAAAAGAATTCTTTTTTAAAATGTAATGCACATACTTGAAAATGAGGAAGTAATTTTACATCTGTTTTAAAATAACTTTTGATGTTATCATGCCACTCGTTCATTCTGTTGGTATCTTTAGGTACTCTAATAAATAACGAAAACAACTGAAAAAGTTATCCTAATCTATTTTTAAATTTTCTTTTACAATATAATTAATAATCTCTTTTTTAATACTTTAATTCATTTATACTTACTGAAAGAAATTTAAATGAAGACAGTCAGGATCATCGCGTTGACGTTTACAATTTAAAATACAACATTTGGCTGGCATTTTGCAATTGCATAATAAACAATAATAAAAACGAAAAAATTTCTTGCGAAGATAAAAACTAATAATAAGGGTTTTTTGGCGAGAAAACCGCTAACCCGGTTAACTATAGTTTGTTGAGGTTTGACGTTTTGGCGAGAAATGTAGTTAACCCGGTTTGGCAGAGTTTGCCTAACCATCAAACCGGACTTGTGGGTTGGTTTGGATATTAAGTTAATATTTCTATCTTTGTTTATTTATTTTCTGTTTCGTACCATCGTACCTAGTCACTACTTCGTTTTTTTAGAGGTTTGGATAGGTATAAGTTGTAAATAAAAAAAATTGATAATGGATTAACTTTGCAAAAAATACAAAGTAAATATTTAAAATTGATAATAAAAAAATAGTAATCGAGGATCCAAATAACTTTAATCGTAGATATGCATATTCTATATTGTACTGTATAGATCTTTATTAACTTCCTTTTTGACGATACATTTACGTGGGAATAGATATTTGTGAAAAGGTAAACCCATTTTGATTTAATAACCATCTATACATTAACGTTATTTCATGGATGTGCATTTCAGATTAGGAATAACAATTATAGTATATAAGAAATAATCAAACAACTTGAGCTACGAGCACTATCATAGATTATAGGTTACGATTTTATTATTGATTAGATATCCAAACCAAAAGAATTTTTGCGAGTTCTGTCAAATGTTAACTCAAACTCTTAACACAATCAAACTCGAGCTAACCGGGTTTGATGTGGTTTGGCTCGCCAAAAAACCCTTAATGTATAAGCATAATTATGTCACTAGTCAAACTACATTTACGTCATTTTGTCATTTACTACATACATTAGATTAGGTAAAAGGTGCGGGACATAGAAAATATAGTACTAACGTTAGTACCATGTTAGTACTATATTTTCTATGGTGCAGGACTGTCTAGTCTCCCTGTGCATGACGGCCCAGAGACAAATCAGAAATCACAAAATATAGACAAATCTGACACATTTTCTCTGGGATCATAGAAAATTCTGGGATCTGGGACGGTCAGTGTTGTCATAGACAAAGACAGAAAAGTGTTGTTAACTTCTTTGAACTGTTTGAACTAAATTGTCGTAAGATGGCGCACAAATTCGAATCGAAGAGTCGAATCCACAAAACAATGTGGAATTTGAAATGCACAGTAGCGGCATACAATCTATTCAATTGGGGTTTATCGTTTATTAATTAAAAAAATAACCTTTTATTGCTGATAGCCAAGCTTCGAAATCCGGCAAAGTTTCACACTTTACCCTATAATTCTGTTCCCAACGTTTTTGTTGCTTAGATGTAGAACTTTCTCCCCTTTTTTGTTTTTTATATTCAGGCGTACGACACCGTGTTTCTTCTTCCGAACTAGACATTGCAATAACGTAAAACAATTACATTAATTACAATAAGCCCTAAGTAGTAATAATAAAAAAGTTCTAGAATATTACATACTAAAACTTTGGTGTAGTTTACTACACCGCGCCATTATTCCATGGCTAGAAATTGGCCTCAATGATTTGGGATCGAGGGGGATTATCCCTCTTTATCCTGCCTCATCTCGTGTAGGCCTGGACAGCCTTCGTAGGTGGGCCCCATCCGTCGTCTACCCCGACCGCAAATGCGGCCGGTGTAGGCGCTTTGTGGGACCTCCTTTTGTCCTGGCTGGGCCCCGCCGGCTAGGGCCCTTTCTTCTGGCGCTCTTCTTGCTTCGCCGGCTCGTCTGTGTAAACCCCGGGGGTAGTGTCATGTTTATGTGTGGTATGGTTGGGTAGGGTAGTGCGGCTATGCAGCCTGGGATGCGCTTTGCTAAGGTGGCCCTTAGGCTAGCGCGGGAGGGGAGGGGTAAGGAGGGTATGGGGGGTGTGTATGTGTGTGTGTGTGTCGTTGTCTTCGTTTCTTGATCCTGGCTGTCTCTGAAACAGAAAAGGTAAGCGGGCGGGGGGGGGGTCATTGGGGTGGTCACCCAGGGTCAAAAAGTTGGTGTCTCGGTCTTTTGTGTTTGTCGGTCACGTCGGGTACGTAGTCAACGGCTTGCCTGAGGAATTGGAAAACCAAAAGTTTCTCACGCAAAAAACACACTTAAACATTAAATTAACAGTCAATACAATAATGGGCACTGAAAAAATACTATACAACACAAATATCAACGCTATATATAAACTACTTACTTACGTACTTACCTGCAACCTATGCGTAGGTTATATAAAATGCGATCGTCATAATGTTAATATTATTTTCATTGCTATTTAACTAATTTCTGTAAACCATATAAGTTTTACTGAACGTATCTTGAATTTATCAACTTCTCGTTTTCTTATCTGGCCATCTGTCGAATTTTATAAAATTCAAAAAATTTAATCTCATCAATATTTTCCACCTAGCGCCACCTACCAAATTGTATCAGAAACATTATTATTTCCCAAACCCATTTCAAATTTCTTCTATACCGAGAACGAGCTCTAGCTCCACCTACCTCTGTTTTACATTTAAAGCGACAAAGAGAGAAGTATTGCGTTTAATAAGGTTCAGAGAAAGATAAAAAACAGAGACAACTTTTTCCCTATCAACTCGGATCTCTGGTTGGTACTCTGTGAGCTCGGCCAACTACTGTATAATAATCTGTGTTTGTGTTTTAAGAATGTTAGTGGTGGGGACTGGGGAGTATTAAAAAACTGTTTTGTTATGGCGTCCCGTGTTTTTATATCCCGTTAATGTTTATTATTTTGTATAAGAAGTTAAAAGATTCCTTCGTTGAAAATGAGTAGTTGGAAAAGTGTCAGTGATGAATGTAGTTATGGCATAGGTGAGCCCTAAATACTTTATCCTTTTATATTAGAATTATTAGATGCAATTCATCCTTAACCAATCAAGTAAGGGATGTGATAAATACTTGTTGATATGATTTTAATCTCCTGCCAAGCTCCTATCTATATATTTAGAATTTCTTATTATTTATGGATGTAGTTAATTTTCTAAATTATTTTTAGTTGAAAAATATTCTCTATAATTAAAAGTTTTATTCTGCCCCTCCCACTTTTTATCTATGAATTGTTTACCACTTCCTTCAGCAAAATTAAATGTGAATCATTTCAAGAACATGTCACGGATCAAATAAATGTGTGAAATTAATATTGATCAAAAGTCACATTAAGAAATTTAATTTACAGTCAATAGACCATTTGTCCTTTGATATATTGAAGTTATTTAATATATTTAAAGTTCCATTATTACAGTGATGTAACTATCTGTTTTTTAAGTGGGTAGTTATTAAGATGATATATTAATGATATATTGTTAGCTATTAGCTATTACCAGTGTGAGAAAATAGTGTGTCGTATGTTGTCTCATATACATACATTTGTGTTAGTTCGAGATTCCCCAATTTTTTATTTTTGAGAGAAAGTAGTTAAGACTATTTTAGAAAAGACTGGTTTTATATGACCCAGTTTGTTAAATAATATTTGTGAATGTTGATCATTGACATCCTTATTAAGCTTTTGCAATGGGGGACACATTAGTTGCTCAATAAAATAATTATTGGGAAGCGTTAGAACATATTTTAATTAAGTCACATAAAGTTTTAGTCCCATATTATATTCATTGATACTGTCATAAGTTTAAACTTTTATAAGTGGGTGTATAGGAGTGAACTAATAATTATTAATAGGCGCCTTAACATAATTTTACTAGAAATTTGAATTATGTTAACTATCAATTCTTTTGACTCATAAATATAATTAAAATTGAAAATAGCAAACAACAGTTATTTTAATTTGATTGTCTTATATGAAACATAATATGAGGTGTTTTTTAATGGCATATACAGGGTGTCCGCAAATTTCACCGACAACGTTTGACTGTATATTCACGACGATAAATAAATAAAATCTACGAAAAAAAAGTTAAATAAAAACTTTTTGGTCTTTGAGTTACAGGCCTTCAAAGTTGTCAAAAATAAAACTAATTTAATTAATAACTTCATAACCCTTTCTACCGTTCGCGTTAAAATTTGACACATTTATTTGGAGTATTAAGGCGTATTATATCTTAAAGCTTTAGTCAAATCGATATACTGGGTGCTAGTTTTCTCCGGTTACCTCTCCCGTTTAGCGGTCAAAACTTTTACAGAGGCCATATTTAAAAGGTCGTTTTTTTATAAAAAAATTGTCGAGAAAATCACCTACAGAAAGCCATTCTTGAAAAAAATGGCATTATTTGCAGGTCTGTATGTTTCGGTTTGCCTAGTAGGCGATGAAAACAAAATGTTGATTGTTGTGGCTATCAGGTAAGGTCATTATTATGATTTACTCTAAGTGGCAGAGTATTGTTATTCTACTTTATTTTAATATTAATTGATTTTACTAGTTTTTAAGTTCGTTCCATTAGTTTATTTAGGAGGAGGTTTTTTATTATCGTTTTTTTAAACTTGGAATATTAATTCAATGAGCTTGCCGACATGCATTTAATATTAGGAGGATGCAGGATAAACTATCGAGCTGCTACACTATTGCTCAGTGAAAGATTCCCGAATTATCGAACGCCTCACCATACTATGTTTGCTTTGATTAACAGAAGATTACGAGATTATGATTATCAAAACAAACTATAAAGGCCAGTTGTCCTCGTCAGTTGCCACCTGAAGTAGAAGAAATTCTTTATGTTATCGAAAATGAGCCAAGAAAAAGTGTGCACAGTGTATCAAGACAATCAAATGTATGTAAAGCTAATGTTCACAGAACTTTAAAACAGCAACTTCCTTCGGTCATTTCATTTAACTCCTGCTCAAGAGCTTGAAAATTTAGAATCCCAACACATGTTTACAATTTTGCCGCTGGTTAGTGAATGGCTTCACAGAAGATAATAATTTGCTTCAAAGATTATTTTTTACAGACGAATCTTGTTTTACAAGGCGTTGTAAATTTTCATAATTTGCATGTGTGAAGTGAAGAGAATTCTAAAACAAACATAACACTAATGACATTACCTGATAGCCACAGCAATCGACATTTTGTATTCATCGTTTCAAAGTTTTAAATCCATGACACTGCTAAGAAAACCGAAACATACATAGACCTGCAAATAATGCCATTTTTCTCAAGAATGGCTTTCTATAGGTGATTTTCTTAAAAGAGACAATTTTTTTTTTAAATGAAACAACCTTTTAAATGTTTCTGCCTGTTTAAAAAAAATACCACCATTGTAAAAGCTTTGACCGCTAATAGGGGGAGGTAACCGGAGAAAACTATCACCCAGTATATCGATTTGGAAGCTTTAAATAAAACGCCATAATAGTGTAAATAAATTTGCCACATTTTAACGCGATCGGTAAAAGGGTTATGAAGTTATTAATTAAATTAGTTTTATTTTTGACAACTTTGAAGGCCTGTAACTCAAAAACCAAAATTTTTTATTTAACTTTTTTTTCGTAAATCATATTTATTTAGTCGTGAATATGCAGTTAAACGTTGTCGGTGAAATTTGCCGACACCCTGTATAACTTTTATATAAATTGTCGGATTGATATTTCTAACAATTGCAGAATAGCCCGGTCAAAATAGGCATTTCAAATAACGAAAATTCCGACAGAGCTAAATTTTGGTGGAGACCTTGGGTACACCATTAGAAATAAAGTGTCAAAAGTCCCCATCGATCCCATGTGTGCTAAAATAGTTATTCGGGGTCAAAGGTCAAAATTTGAGGTTATTTCAATTTTTTTTCAGAAACGGTTAGTTTTATCAAAAAAGTAGCCCAGACAAATATTATAGATCTTAAAATTATCTACAAAAATGGTCCTTATACTTTTTTTTTTTAAGAATCACCATTCCTGAAATATCACGATTCTAATAGTTGAAGGAGTCACGTTCTACATGATATGCACACATTTCCACACCACCTGTGAGGTGGTGTACTTTGACGCTTTTCTTAACGTGGTTTTCCCGGTAAGCCTACTCCACAAACTGTTATGACGGAATTTTCAGGGACAATACTCTTTTAACTGTATGATGATTATTGATATTGATATTGGTTATTGACTTTTAAGATGAACCAGCTGTCTCTTCATCGAAATCACATGAATCTTCGTCTGTTGTATTCAATTGGACATTTGAGCAAGACTGGCTTTGGTAATTAGTACACACTGGAGAACACAGTAACCTTGCTCTTCTACAGCCACATTTAGCACTACAACCTTTTTTGCAATTGCAAAAAATAGTGTTTAGAAGTTTTTCCAGAGCAGATGGAAGTAAAGTTTGAATCGGTTCCAAAGTATTATCGGTTAATTTCCAACCCCAGTCTTCTGGGTTCAGTTGATTGCCTAGCCATGTCTGAACTTGTTAGTATACTCGATACAAGTGTTGATTAGCAGAAGCCAATGTTGGAGGAAGACAAGATAGTTGTACTTGTTTCTTGTTTCGTGTATTTTTTACAGAAGTTAAATATCTATATTTATCTATACAATAAATTTTTTTTGGAGCTCTAACAGCAAGGGGAAAGCGAATTCCTTTTGTGATTAATGTTTGAGGTGAAGAATCAATATCTGCAATCAATCAAATCTTTTTTCTAGATAATTTTAATACTGATGTTTTACCCCTTCTGAACATTGCTGATGTAGTATTGCAGCCGGTTATCGCATTTAAAAATAAGATATAGTTTTGGCATTTTGGATAAGCAGATAAACTTTTTGAAGAATATATTTCTGTTCGCTGTTGAGCCTTTCCAGGTTTTAAAAAGTATATAATTTTATCAATAGTAGTATTAACAAGTCAACATCTTCACCAACTACAATTGACTGAGTTTCTTTTGAGTGTATATTCTCAGAATAGTATAGTTTATACATACAAGAGATGCAAATAGGCATTTTTACTTGCATTAAGTACCTGACTATGTATGTACGTGGCATATATGTGCATATCATGTAGAACGTGACTCCTTCAACTTTTAGAATCGCGATATCTCAGGAATGGTGGTTTTTAGAAAAAAAGGACAATTTTTGCAGATAATTTTCAGATTTATAATTGTACATTTTGTTGGCGATAATGTGCGTTTTGCAATACAAACCGCAATTTTACAGGGTGAATAGAATAGCGTACTCAAGGTTTCAAACAAAATTAACTACTACCAACTTTGCAACCAACTTGCAGTCAATTAAAACAAATAGAAAATGATTATAATGTTTTAATAAGTTGAGATTTTGTTTTAATACCAATTCAAGTATCACTATAAAAACGAACTGAAGTAAAAGAAAAACAAATAAGTTATCCTCACTATTTATATTTTCATGAATAAATTCATGAAGTTATTCAATAACAGATTTTGTATATTATACTTGTCCAAAGGTTTTATGAAATAATTCATGAACAAATTTGCAATGTGAAACAACTGTAAGACTAGGTTAAAGAGCTCTGTTGATAGAGGATCCCCTTGTCTTAGTCCCTTACTTATTTCAAATTCTTCAGATTTGTATCCATCCTCACTTTCATTTTTTGGAACTTTGCTGGAATTCCAAGATAATCCAACGCCTGAAACATTTTTTGCTTGCCTATCCTATCCTAGGTTTGCTTGAAATCTATGGACAAAGCTTGTACTCATAAGTTGATAATCCTGCTGGGTAATAATTTATAATAGGCATCTAACAGGGCAATACCTCTATAATTCTTACGTAGCAGGTTATTTCCTTAAGTATTGTTCTTACCTTGTGTTTAGAATGATATACAATATCTTTTGATCTTCCACCTGATTTTTATTCCTGCCACAATTTTGCTTTCTCATGACTTTTGATTGAAATTCTTATATTTGTTAACATTTATAATTTTATTTAAACACAACCTGCAAAATAAAATATTTTAATTGTAATTTAACTAAGAATTCCATCCTTTAAAAAAATATAAATTTCTTGAAGAAATTCAATATATTTTAACTTTTGTGAAGTACTGTGGTTCATTTAAAAAATTTTAAAATTCATATACCTACATATCCTAATAAAAAATTAAGCATCTGATCTGTATTAATCGATTATTATTTTTAGCGATATACAACTTCAATTTTCCTGAAGAATACAAATTGAAACTAACTGTTGGAGATGCAGTTCACATTTTGGATGAAGAAACTGAATGGTACTATGGTTACCTTCTCAGTAACAGACATGTTAAGGGTATATTTCCCAAAAACTACATTCACATAAAACGATGCGAAAGGGTTGAGGATACCAGGCCAGTCTTGAAGGAACCCCCAATCACTCAAGAAATCACATCTGTTCTCAGGGAATGGGGTGTACACTGGAAAAATTTATATGTCGTGAGTTTTATTATTTTTAGTAACGGAAATTATTTTTACATTGCAAATGTGACTGTAGGTACGGGGTATCCCAATATTCTGTGTACATGTACAGATTTTTGGGGGTCAAAACAAAATGATTTAAATAAACTTACCTCTGTCCAAAGTTGGCAAAAAAATTAAATTTTTTCTAGATAACCCTAAAAAGTCTAATGAAAACAAAATTTGGTATGCTAGTACTTGCGCATAAATGCAAATTTTTTATAATATAATAACCGAAATAATTGTTTTTACAAAAATTGGAAAAATACCCCCCCAATTGTAAATGGTCATATACTTATTCTAGTTAAAAAAAAATCACATTTATTTAATATTTTCGTCATTTTGCAAATTATGAATAGTAATTTTTTGGAAATTGTAAAGAAAAAAAAATGTATCGCATTTGTATCAGATGCCTCATTCTGAAATTTATGAACAGTTTCTTATCAAATTCATCTAATTTAATGTTCCTCAAATAAGCATATTCACACAAGATTCAAATTTGATAGTCACAATACAGAATGGTAAATGCCTGACAAGTTAATATATTTTTTTTTGCTAAATTATGTGTGTTACCTATAAAAAATGTTGGTCAGAATCAAGTTCACATAGAGAATTATTTTTTTAATGAAAAACCTGCAAATGAAATTTGCAAAATAAAAAATTCAAATGAAATTTTTCCTAATATTTGTTAAACTTTCTATTAATAAGTAAAAACAGTTTATTAATTTTAACATTTATGTGTCTCCAATTAGCCTTTTTGTTTCGTATTAAAACTTGATGAATTGAAAACAAGATTCAATTATAATTTAAGGAAAATGTTTATTGAAACTGGTTTGGTAAGAAGTACATTTTTAATTTTTTAGACCCACAACAAGCATTTCGAACAAATGAAAAATCAAATTTATGATCTAATGACACATCGAAGTAAAATAATTAGCGGCACATTGCCCGTGGATGAACTGAAAAGAGTTACAAAACAATCAGCCGAAGAAATCGATATCGGAAACAAGATATTAGGTTTAGATTTAGTAGTTAGGGACAAAAATGGTAACTTAATTAATCCCGATGATACTAGCACCATACAACTCTTTTATCATCACAAAAATGCAACTGAACGTATGAGTAATAGGGAGAAGGTAATAGTTCATCATCTTATGGGTTACATTGCTTTATACAACGAATTTTTAGCCTGAAATCAAAGAAGTACAACCAAAAACTGCCATCCAGCAGTACTCTAACATATTTTTATTAGCTGTAAGAAATTTCACATGTAAAATGTCGGAAGATGCAGAGCTACTCATGACATTGTATGATGGTAAAGAATTTAAAGCCATCACGGAAAGTTATGTGGTACGGTGGACCAAAGAGGGATTAATGAGTGATCTGGACCAAATGTACAATTTAAGGGTTATGTTCACAGTAAGTACCTATGAAGTATAGACGCTTTTAAGATATTTATACAGGGTGAATTTTAAATATGTACATATATTTTAAACAACAATACAGTTTACGTTCTAGAACTTGTGTTTTCCAAAAAAAAACGGGAGTAAAAAATTTTATTTGAAATAAATATGCAGCACTTCTTAACTGATTATATTGTGGGGCACAACTACTCAGACTGTAGCTCTATTCAGCATTTAATTACATCTTTAATATCTAGTAAATAGCTAAGATCATCTAGTACCTAGCAGTGACAATTAAGATATGACATACCTTGTAAATGACTTTCATTGAATTCATAAATGCACACATTTAAGATTAACTCTGTATGTTATCTTCTATAATCATAAAATCCTTGGATAAATTCAAACAACGAGGATTTCTTTTATTATTTGTTTGTAAACCAAAATGCAAAAAACATTGCTTCTCAGAATGTTTCAATGATTATAATTTGTTTACCAATGTTCGAAAAGAATTAAAGTGACATTGAAATACTTTGTTACTTTTTAGGACTTGGGCAAAAAAGATTTGGAAAGGGAAAAGATATTCCTAGTTTGTTACGTTGTACGAGTTGGAGCAATGGATACCAAAGAAGTAGATCACAGAAGAAGTTCAGTTAGTGTTTTCAATAAAAAAGGTTCAAATGAGAACATGCGCAGGCCATGTGGGGTGGCTGCATTCGATATCACTAATTATATGAACGGAAAACTTGACACGGATCTCGAAGAAGAATTTGCTGTACCTTTTGTTGGGTAAATGAAATGTTGGGTTGCACGGAAATGACAGTAATTTACTTTTTTGTATTTTTATAGTTGTGATAAGGACAACTTGGAACAAACCTTAAAGAAAATCATCACTAAAGAAAGACTTGAAAACAAGAATCAGGCATTATTTGTTAGTATGAAACTACTTAGAGGTGACTTGAAACAGGTAAAATAACTGTAATTATTCCACTGTTCACTGATTTATGGATATATTTAGGTGAGAGAGGAAAATCCGCACTTAGTTCTCGGCAATGTATCAGTTGCCAGGAAGATGGGTTTTCCAGAAGTAATTTTGCCTGGTGACGTTAGGAATGATCTATATTTAACACTCATAGGTGGAGAGTTTAGTAAAGGAAGTAAAAAAAGTGAGAAAAATGTTGAAGTTACTGTTAAAGTTTGTAACGATAAGGGGCAAGCTATTCCTGTAAGTATAATTTATTTTTGCTTAATGTTTTTTAATTATTTGTTTATTGCATTCAAAGTACAAATTAATTATTAACTATCCTGTTTCAATTACAATGTCTTTATTAGTTGTTCGTTAGATTATATATGATTGAAAAAAAGTGTGAGAAAAATGTTTTAATTCTCCACAATATATAATTTAATGATACAGAACCTTAATAAGTGATTATAAGCCATGTGACTGCCAAGTTTAGGCAACCAACATTGCATGATTGGTCCTGTCAATTAAAAATATCTAAACTGCACTCGAGATAATGCGTTTGCTGATTGGTTGAATAAAATGTGAAAAATTGCACCGATCACCAGCCTATGAAAGAGAATGTTGTGTTTTATGGTAATTTTGATTTTATTGTTTTAATAATTTTTTATTTTACCAAAATTTAATTGCCGACACAAAGGAAATAAAATTACTGTTCCAAACAAAATTACTGCTCATGTGGATTGTAATCATTGATGAAAACTATGTATGCACCCCATGTCATTTAGTGGACAAAACTTCCGAGTAATGTCACTCCAGAAAAATACCATAACAAAATGTCATTACTTTGTAACAACATCGTTGAAACAGCCTGAACTGTTAAGGCTGTACTTATAGTCGATACTTCGGCTGAACTTAGACAACTTAAACACACAAGTGCATATTATAGTCCGTACTTCATCAGTGAGCACAACTCCATACGATCTTGGCAGCACGCCATACTCAAGTTCTGTAGAGATTGACCTTGAGGCGTGCTCGGTTAGGTTCAAATTAGAAAGGAGGAGGGCCCTTAAGGCCGATTCTTGGCTAATTTATTTTTGGCTGAAAAAATCTGAAAAAAGTTTTAGTACCTACTAGCAATACTGAATCATTTCCATCCTAAACGTACCAACCCCCTCACCCGCTTTTCCCCCTCCGCCCCCTTAAATGCCGGGGAAACCATCACTTATTAGAGGAATATGAAGAGTTTTTTGGGTCGCTTATCACGAATCTGGTCTCAGAATCTCGAAATTCAAGATGGCGGATCCAATATGGCAGACAAAAAATTAAAATGTTTTCAAAATGCACAAATTGTCTCGAGGGGTTTTTTGGGTCGCTAATTACGATTCTGAAGTCAATATACACATACACATTGATGTAATTGTTATCTATTTCTTTTTTACTTTTCCACCACACAAAAATGCATGCATTTTAAAGACATTTTAATTTTTTTGTCTGCCATTTTGAATTTTGTTATTTAGTGTCCAGATTCGTAATCATAGACCCAAAAAACCCCATTACAAAAAAATTCATACATTTTGAAGACATTTCAAATTTTTTTGTCCGCCATATTGAATCCGCCATTTTGAATTTTGTGATTCTAAGACCAGATTCATGATCAGCGACCCAAAAAACTCTTTATATATAAGAATCATAGGAATTGAATGTCTTTCGCATCTCTCTCTTTAAAGATTCCTCTAATAAGCGATGATTTCCCCGGAATTTAAGGGGGCGGTGGGAAGGAGGGTGAGGGGGTTGGTCCGTTTAGGGTGGAAAGGATTCAGTATTGCTAGTAGGTACTAAAAATTTTTCAGATTTTTTCAGCCAAAAATAAATTAGGCCAAAAACCGGCCTTAGGGGCCCTCCTCCTTTGATGTTATTTTTTAAAATTGCAAAAGCAATTTACATTTTTTTGTGTTTATTGGTTTTGTGGTAAACAAAAATGTTGAAAGAATGCCAAAAGGGTATATCCGCGATGCTGAAAATCCGATCAAATTTATAGTGATAGTGAGTTAGGAAACAGATACAGATTTTTAAAAAAAAAATTATACTAAACACTATTTTTCAGTAACAATTTTATCTGGTGACATTTTTTGGAAACCTCTTGGTTTTTCAGAGACTATAATTGTTTAAAATGTAATATTTTTGTTTGTTGCATTGGAACATAAGTCGAAACTTTTGAGTTAATAGTAAGTAAAAAGTGTAACAGAAATGACTTGACTAGCAAAAAATTTTAAGAATAAGAATTTTCATTTTTAATCATTCCATTAATCATTCCATAGATGAATTCATACGTATTTTAAAGGATACATAACACCGGACAAAAATGTGTTTTTAAAGAAATTTAAACAAAAGTTTTTGCTTTGATGAGTTAAATCTGTAATTAAAATTTTGTCACCTGTATAAGTAGTGTAGCTTATAAAACCAATACTATTATCACAGAGGTGCATGATTTAACTGATTATGACTGATGTGTGTTGAAATATAATAGCAGTAATTTTAATTTTAGGGTGTTATAAGCTTGGGTGGGGGTGTGCAACCTATAGATGAATATAGATCTGTTATTTATTATCACCTGGATAGGCCCCAGTGGTACGAAACATTCAAAGTTGCAATACCAATAGAAGAGTTCAAAACTAGTCATTTGAAATTTACCTTTAAACATAGGTCTTCCAATGAAGCAAAAGATAAGAGTGAAAAACCCTTTGGTATGTCCTACGTTAAATTAATGCAAGAAAACGGCACGACACTGCCAGATGCTAGGCACAGCCTTATAGTCTATAAAATCGATTACAAAAAATTCGACGAGAGTAGTTTAGATTACTTTAAATTGCCTTCCACTACACATGAAATTAAAGAGTATCCTAAAGAGAAACTTCAAGTACCTGGTTTGAGCGTTTCTACAAAGGACTCCTTCAGTATCTCTAGTAACATTTGTTCAACAAAATTGACACAAAACGGTAAGTAAAAAATATTAGAATTTAGCACAAAGTTGTTGGTTATTATAAAGACTGTATTGCAAAATGAGTAATACATGTTTATTATTTTTGAAAGTTTTACAATCGTTTTGTGTAACACTGTTAAACCAACAAATCAAAATGCGACGTGTTAAATCTGTATTAAGGCGGCTACACATACTCTGTTGAAACTGTGCGATTGGACTGTACAGTTAAATCGCATTTCCGTTTGCCATACACACTTTAGATAAATTTGTTCAGTTTCTTCAGTTTTTCTCATCATAGCATCGATGAATGACGCTTTAGCGTTGCTTGGATTGTTTATTTTCTTGACTACTGCTTCTTTATTAGCCTGTGGCTCTTATTTCTTTTAATTTTTCAATGAATTTTACGTAGGCTGCTTCCTTTTTAGTGTGATTGTCGTAGTCTTTAGATTTTACATGCCAAAAGCAGGCTTTGCAGCTATATATTTCTAGGATTTCTTCCAACCATTCCCGTTGAGTGCAGATTGCGACATTGTTTATGTTTGAGTAAAACATGCGTACGCATCCAATACAAAGTCGAGACTATGTTGAGACTGACGAAACTGTACAGTTATACCATACACACTCGTAATTTTAACTGCGCAGTTTGCACCAATACAGTTAAATCTAATCATATTTTGAATTGATTTCAGTTCAACTGTACAGTGCTGAAACTGCAGTTTTTGTCAAACGTTCCGTTGTAACTGTACAATTTAATCGTACAGATTTAACTGAGCGTGTGTAGCTTATATTACATATTTTGTAGTCAAATTTTTAGGGATTTCAACTTAAAATGCCTAAAATTCATTAATGACATAACCTTACCACTTTGACAAAAAATCTATATATTTTGTTTTTTTATGTTATTTTATTGACGTTTCAACCCATAACTGTTATTTTATAGTGGACCTTCTTGGTCTATTGAACTGGGCTTCCCACAAAGAGACTTTAACAGATTCCCTGAGAGCTTTAATGAAAGTAGATGGAGAAGAGGTAGTAAAATTTTTGCAAGATATCCTCGATGCCTTATTTAATATCCTCATGGATAACCCAAAGACTGATATGTATGATACTCTAGTTTTTGAATGCCTACTGCATATCATAAGTTTAGTTAGCAACGACTGGAAATATCAACATTTCGAACCCGTTTTGGATTTGTATATAAAGGAGAGTTTCAGTGCAACGCTGGCATATGAGTAAGTTAATGTTCGATTATGTTTTTTAAGATCAGTCACAAAAAAATCCCTTTCTTTTTAGGAAATTGATATCAGTATTAAAAGCGGTCGTTAGTCGTGCTGGAGATATAAGTAGCCACGGCAAAGGAGATTTGGTGTTCAAAACGATGAAGGCTCTTCAATATGTTATGCGATTTGTGTCCAGGTCGAGGATTTTATACATGGAACTTTATCCTGATATCGATCCCGATGATGAATTTGTTGAGAGTTTAAGAGATTTATTGCAGAGTATTATTTTTATGATGTCTTCCAATAAAGATGGCTTGCTGAGGGAGCAAGGAGCGTGCCTCAAATATTTACCTAGTACCATACCTGACATCCTTTTGGTTTTTGACCATAGAGAGTTAAGGTTAGTTTTTTATCAACATATCTTGAAAATTGAAGAATGAGTATATTTGGAATGACATTTTTAATTTAAAAATTTTTTACGGGTGTTCATCATAGAGCATTGAGAAAAATTCTTGTATTTTTAGTGTAATATTGTGTGATATGTTGAACAATATTCCTCTGGGCAGACTGACAAAGCAGAAAATGATGACGATCAACGAGATCGTTCATAGTAAATTATTTTTATATCCCGAGTGTAGGAAAATATTACTACCAATTATTTCACAGCAAGTAAAATCTTTGTTTGAGGCGAAAGAAGAGGTAAGTATTTGTTGCTTTTAGAATCGCTTTCGAGCTTATTCTTATATGTGCTATTATCTATATTTATATTTTTGTTTGTATTGGTCCCAAAAACCTACTGTTGCTATTTGTACATAATTTCACTATAAATGAGATTGAATAATTTGTCACACTTTTTTATATTCATGGCAGTTTGCACATTTTATTTTCATTAATAAACATTTGTGTGTAAATAATACACTATTTTCCATTTGCAAGCATTTTTTTTTATTGTAAATAATTATTGAATGTGCTGCATTGTTTGAGTTGTTTTCTGTTTTCAAATTTTGTGGTAATATTTGTTTTCTACATTAGTGATTTTTCTATAGACTTAGACAAGGTTTTCATTAAAAAAAAAGACTATTAATTTGAATTGATTTTTGAATACAACTAAATATAATATACATGAATTTTTCTTCAAGTAGCCATTTTTAATTTAATATTAAATGGCCCAGTTTTCAAGATATTGAGTGTGAAAGTTTTTTTAAAATATCAAATATCTAATATTGGAAGATATTAAAAACACAAAAATTAATTACACTGGTGACTTAAGTAAAGTAGAAAATTCCCTGAATTTGTATACACTTCTATCAATCGGTGTCAAAGACAGCGAGATATTTAGTGACTGAGAATCACAAAATATTGACGTCACTATATTTTGGAAATTCGTTCAGTGCATATTCAGGTTATTATTATTTTTTAATCTAAAATAAAATTTCCTTGCAAATAAATAATGCGATTCCAGAGGACAAAAATAATTCATAATGCATGGTTCTTTGTGTTATAAATAAAAGGAAGTGTCAAAACTGTCAGAAACGCAGAAGTAATCATTATTTTTGAACATAACTAATATTCGTACTACTGATTAAAAATTAAATCGCTAAAAATCTTCAAAAATGGCCAATAAATTAAAACCGATTCTATGGTCTCCAACAATTTTTGCACTTCTGTATTTATATAAAATTGTGAATTTATTGATCAGTTTATTGGGTTAAAAATTGGTAAAACGAGTTTATATAAATAACTAGCTTTTACCAGCGGCTTCGCTCGCATTGAAGCCATTAAATAAGTATCGGAGATCAAAGGTAAAATCACGAATTAACTACAAAAATGACACCTAACCTGAAACAATAAATATAGAAAATCTTTCGAAAAAAATATATTTTTTTTTAATAAAAAGTATCCTATGTTACTTCTAATACCTCCAAGAACATGTGTACAAAGTTTGATGATGATCGGTTAAGTAGTTTTCGCGTGAAAGCGTAACAAACAAACTTACATCCACATTTATAATATTAGTAGGAATTGGCATAAAATTTTAAATTCTTCGAGACAGCAGGAGACATTTCTGTGCCACTGATTTATTGGAACTTTTAATACATACACTGTATTTAAAATTATGTTTATAACAAATAACTCCTTTCTTTTTTGTCATACGAACATCTGCTTATAGTCCAACCAAATTACACTTGGAGAAAAAAAAAATTGTTACCTGGACTTTTGTAAGTGGAAATGGTAAAAGGGTTTATAATAAACAAAAAATAAAGAAATGCGTAAGCAGGGGTGGCGGAGTGTTGAAATGTTGTGAAAAATTGTATCATTGGGATTTCTGGCAAAAGTTGACGTCAAACAAAAAAGTATCCTATACAAAAGTTATAGACCATGCAAAAATTTACTTTTGTAAAGGTCACTTTTTAATAATTTTTAACCTCAAGATTTCCGAGAAAAATGCAAAAAACATTTTTTTTTTATTTTTCGTTTATTATTTCTCGTTTCCACAAAAATAATTGAATTTTGACGAAACTTGGCGAAAATATACCTTTCTGTGTCTTACATAACAAATTTTTTTAGATAAAAAAATCAAGTAGTTTCCGAGATATTCATTTTTTCCAGTCTGAAACACTTTTTTTCAAAGAAAAATTTTACTTAGAAAAATCATCGTACAGAGTTCTGCCAGTAATAATTTTTTTCGTTTTGACATATACTGTTTGGTGAAATAAAAAAAATATCTGTAATCACAGTTCAAAAACATGCTCAAAAATGCAAAAAAAAAAATAAAAAATGACGGCAATGAATTTTTCAGTAATTGTTGATAATTTGTTTAAATTTTTAAAAAATCCAAAAACTGATTACACCATTCAATTGTACGGAAAAAATACAAAAAAAAATTGATCCAAAACTTTATTTTTGTACAGTATTGTTGTATTAGATGATATTACTATTGTAATCACTTAAAAAGGTTTTTAGCTATCATTTAAAATTTTTCCTGAGTACAGCTCTGAACGCTTTCAAAATATTTTTTAATCGATAATTTTAAAAAGTTTTACCTAATAAAAAAATAATACGAATTTCTGAAATGTTTTATTATTTCTAATTAGTATTGCTAATGGTAGTTAAAAAAATTGTTGGATTTTTTGTGCGGTATTGACTTTTATATTGTTATGAGAGCCGTACTCAGGAAATATTTAAACGTATTTAAAGAAATTAACCTGATGGCCCCTCAAAGACGAAACGTCGGATTGCAAAAATTTTGACGCCATTGTATAGAGTGAAAAAAGTGGCGTTGTAATTATTATGCAATTTATTGTAAAATTCGTTTTCAAATAAAGCCACAAAAAAAATTAAACAATTTTGCAAAATTTCGGGATTTTTTGGATACCTATCTCCGGATCTACCTGGAATTTTAAAACTTTCTAAACGGCATATTGTTAGGTACAAAAAACTCAACTTTTTTTTCTAATTTGAGCCATCCCGTATCTCTTACGTTTTCTAGATCCTAATGCTATCCCATCCTTATCTTGGACACACTGTATATTTATCAATTCATCAAAATTTAAAAATTAATCGATCCTACGCAAAAAAATTACTATTTATTTTATTTATTCACTATTCGACTTATGTTTATAGCAATACTGTACAAAAATAAAGTTTTGGGTCACACAATTGAATGGTGTAATCAGTTTTTAATTTTTTTTTAAATTTAAACAAATTCAACAATTACTGAAAAATTCAGTTGTCATTTTTTATTTTTTTTTTGCATTTTTGAGCATGTTTTTGAACTGTGATTACAGATTTTTTTATTTCACCAAAAAGAATATGTCAAAACGAAAAAACTGATCACCGTCTGAACTCTGTACAATGATTTTTCTAAATAGAATTTTTCTTTGAAAAAAAAAGTGTTGGAAAAAATGAATATTTCGGAAACTTCTTGATTTTTTTATCTAACAAAATGTTTGGTTATTTAAGACATAGAAAGGTTATACTTCCATCAAATTTCCTCAAAATTAAATTATTTTAGCGCAAATGAGAAATAAAAATTAGAAACAAACCTGTTTTTCGCATTTTTCTCAGAAATTTTGAGGTTATCTTAAAAAGTGACCTCTACAAAAGTTGTAGATTTTTGCATGATCTACAACTTTTGTATTGGATACTTTTTTGTTTGACGTCAACTTGCGCCAGGAATTCCAATGATACAATTTTTTAAAACTTTTCAACCCACCCATATCCACCCTCTGCTCACGCATTTATTTATTTTTTGTTTATTATAAGCCCGTTTACAATTTCCACTTATAACAGTCCAGGTAACATTTTTCTTTTTTTTCCCTCTAAATGAGTTATTTCGATCGGTCTATTATTCAAAGTGATGTAAATTTATTCTACCCTAAAACAACTTGAAAATGACATGCCAAATAAAATTAGGAATCAAATGTACTCATCGAATTTCCAAATCACTCAGTGACATTGAATTTCTGGGTTTTCTGGTAACAGTGTCTCAATATCTCCGCCACTGGTTACAATATTTATATAAAAATTCAGTGAATTGTTACCTTTACGTAGTTGTTGCCGTTACAAGTTTTATTAATCTACGTTAAATATCTTCTATATACAAAACTTAGAACATTTGTTTATTGGAATTTTTTTGTAAAAATAATATACAGATTCTTTTATTATCAACAAAAAAATCGTCCCGAAAAACACATATTGTCGTAATGCCTTCAAAATGCAAAATGTGCATATATTCAGCAAAACATGTTAAGTTCTGCACATTCGATAAATGTCATCAAACTGCATAATCTGGTTAAAACCAGCCATCTTATTTTCTACTGATTGTGACAGCGGTAAAATTTAAAATAATTGTTGAAATTCTTAATTAAAATAGGCCAAGAAACACTTTTTTAAATCCACTGAACAATTTGATAAAATTCACATTGCATTTTGAAGGCGCAACGACGATATACTGAAAACTTTGGGTCTTAAAAGAAAGAAAATAATTTAAATTACAAGTTTTATTTTGTGATACTTAACAGACTTGCAATTTTAATGTTTGAACATTTTTATGAATATATTATAAAATATGTTTAATTATATTACCTTTTCTAAGTTTTTACTGTTAAACATTTGTGTATCATACTTGCATGCTAGTGTTATTTAAAAATTGTATATAGTATAATGTGTGCCATTTTACTTGTAAATATATAGCATCGAGTTTGAAAACAGAAAATAAAAATTTTATTCTTCTGCACCAGAGACACCTTGGCCACCGAATGGTTCAACAATCAGTTTAAGTACTCCTTTTCTTATGTAAGACCTTCTTCTATAGTACTGTCTTTTGATATACTTTTAAAATCATTTCTGCAAAACAGCTAAAACTACTGCTTCCATTAATGTTATTTTTTGTTTTTGTCAATATCGTTATTTAACTGGGTATATGTGCTTTCATTTGATAAATGTTATTTTTTTTTTAGTAATGATTTGCTATTCAAAATTTAAATCAATTCAGTTGGAACAAATGTGTCAGTATCTACAATATTATTTTTTCAGATCCTTCATATTTTATTAGTAGATTTCTGACTTACAATGTTAAATATAAAATTATTTTCAAATTTTTACACAAAAACGTTCATTATGTGTAAGTAGTTTAATTTGCTGAACGATTTTAAAAGTACAGTTGCTTCTCTTTATCAGTCACCATTTGGTTTAAATTTTTATGCAAATATTCAAATCGTATCAAATATAATTGGGAAAAAATTAATACTTGACATTTTTACATATAACATTTGGAGAAATTCTTTTTTCTTTTTTTGATAATTTTTTAATTTGAGCTGGTGATTTGATGGATGAGAGAGGGCAACTAAAATATATTTGTGTTCTTTTTAATACCTACATTTATTTAATTTCTGAGTTGCTTAGCATGTGAAAAAATAATGCATGCTAGTAAATTTCTTTGAAAACTGGTAGGTACTCAATGCTAAAATCAATTACATATAACAATCAACAGTTATAAAAGTAAATACGGTACATACAGTAAGGTGCAGTGTTTTCCAATATATTTGTAGCATAGAACTCGATCAGAACTACTGAAAATGCTAGTGAAAAAAACAAATAGACCTTTTTCACTAATCTCAAGTTCGTTTTTAATAAGAAATGAACTAATTACACACTATTAGAGGAATATTAAATGATATTTATTTCGCACGTCATATTTTCTGGTTTAACATTAAAGCAACATAGTTTTTTTTTGACATATTTCAATGTTTCATTAGAGAGAACTAATCGAATAAAAGGGGTCCTTGTCGTTGTTGCCAAGTTGTCAAAGTTACATTAACAAAGAGAATTATCAACATTTCATGGTATTGTATGTCTTGTGAAGACAAAATTTAGTTTTGTATTAAGATTATTTTTACTTTTTTTTGACAATGTTCTTTAACTGCATGAAAAACAGTGTAGGTGGAGGTTTATTTTTGATATGGAGAAAAGTGAGGAAAAGATAATGTTCAGTGCCACACTGAAACAATTACAAGTAATAATAATATCAAAGTGGCATGTCCCCCTTCACAACTGCAAACACACAACCACTTGTGTGGTGGAAGTTGCAACGTGAAGCTGTGTAAATAAAGGGCGAGTATCCATCCGCATATTTAATTTGATATATGCTTTAAATAAATTCAACAAAAAATTTTGATTTGAGGGTAATTCTAATGCACTAACAGCATCTACAGAGCTGCAGATTCGTGAGGTGTTACAATGTGAAATGCAGTAATAAAGCAATGTGATATATTTTTCTCAATGAATAAAATAGCTCTTTGACAAAAACTGTGCAATATCTTGGTTGTGTAACTTTGTGTATCGCTAACCTCACAAAACAACGTTGATTGAGGGTATTTGCATCACACAATGGGCAATTTTTAAACTTTTTTAAATGTCTGGAAATAATCTATAACCTTATATAATTATGTAGTGAAACTATTGGAATTCTCTTAGAGATTGTTAATTAATAATTAATTATTAAAGGTTTTCATGCAAAATGATTGTTTTAAACTGACGTTGGCAGATGAATGACAGGGACAGGGCAGTCCGACAGTATGAGCTTAGTAACACAGTCTAAAGACAGTCAAATTCACTTTGCTTCGAGGGTCTGTCTTGTCGGCATGGAAATTGAAGATTAGACGGCAAGCGACTGATAATGAAATCACCAAAATGACACCACAACATGTTCTTGATTACATGACAAAATTTAAATTTTTACAATAATTTTATACATCTGTTGTTAATTTGTAGCATTAAAGAAATGTATGTTTTTTACCGCTGTTGTCGGTTATATACAACGAATTTATGCGGTTTAGAAATTAAACTTTTACACAAGTTGCCTATTGGCTTGTCAAATTTGATATTGTTTTGTACTTCGTTGAATACTTCAGCCTTAGAAATGTTTTGACAATCTTGAAACCTATTTTCCCGGTGTTTATTATGATATAGAAAAAAGATACATGTGTACACTATATACAGGGTCGGAAAGTCCCCATGGTTCATCTGCCGTTACGTGAGAGCAATAAAGTTCCTCCGTTAACAGATGGCAGCCCTAGAAAGAGTGATACCAGATCTACAGATTTTTTTGGAATTGGGGAAATAGGGAATTTTGCTTTATTTCTTGGGATTTTTAAGTCATTTTAAAAAGTATACTTAAATAACAACTAAATGAACTTTAAATGCAACTGAGCACTATACTCCATTTGAATAACTTCTCAGTAGGGGAAACGAGGTCACTAGATTTACAATCAGAGGTATCTACTAGCTACTGTAAAAAGTTTTCTTTGTTACGCGTTGTGCTGCCCTCTGTTAACAGATGGTATTAACATATCGGAATACCGAAGTCGAAATTATATAAGTAGTGACATCTATTAAAGAAAAGCCAAACGACGAAAACAAAGATGACCACTGGTTGCTGAATTACAAGTGGAAGTGGATTTTATTTGTCGAAGGGCGAAACGGGCGGTGACTATGAGACGCCTTCATTATAGCCATCCTTCTCTATCGCACGGATTTCTATGACTTACTTTATCGCTCTCACATAACGGCCGATGTACCATAGGGACTTTCCGAACCTGTATATAGTCAATTTAGGACAATTGAAATTTGTAAAAGTAAGCCATTAAATGAAAGAAAGAAAAAAAATTATATTTAACCATCGCGTGGCAAGTCTATTTAAATGGTTTCTTTGTATCTATTAGTTGATTGTGAAACAGAATATTTTGAAAATATATGTAAATCTCAGGGTTGGCCACCCTATTTTAATCCACAAATTTTTTCGTCACAAGAGTTCTTTATATGGGTCTACAGATCATCACCTAAATAACAGTATGGATCGCTGCACGTCATTAATCAAAATAGCTGTCACTTACCTGAATCACCCTATTTATAAAAAAATTAAATTAATTAATAGTAATCTAATATATTGTTTTTAAATATAGAGTACAAATCAGGGTGGATCATTTCAGCCAGTGAATATTAATTTGAGAAATTTTTTTATTGAAATTAAATTTTATATTTTTCATTTTTTAACTGAATTGTAATTTTAATAATTGATCAACATTCAGGGTAAGTAATATTGGAAATTATTTAAATTTACTTGATCGGAAAGGTAGATATTTTGGAAAACAAAATATTCTGCATGATGACTAACTTGTAAGTTGATGAAACCATGGCCTATAAAATATATTGAAAACGTTCTGAGGTGAGTTAAGAATATAATGATTTTTTTCAAAATACTTTCACATATAAAAATCAATGTATTCTTAATTTGTTCATAAGTATTGATTTAACTATCCTGTAGATGTTTCGTGGTGCATGTTGTTATTAATGTAGTTAATTCAATTATTACGATTGCATATGTGCCTGTAGTTTTGGGATTTATTTATTTGATAACTTTTACAAATTTTACATATTCTAATATTAATATTTAATTTTAATTCCATTAACATATTGTTTTTAACAATATTTTACAATTTGGGTAGTTGTTTTTTTGAATACTCTTGGTAGTTTAGTGGTGCAATGGGTATTATAGGGTCTTCTATTGAGACAAGATGGGAGGAGACAGAATAGATCGGTGGCCAAGGTTGCTCAGCTTCTGGGAACGACACAACATTGCGTCAATCAACATGTGGGATATCCGGAAGAGGTGAACACATTATACACAATATACTGCACAGAGGATACTTATAGTATATAGCTTTTGAGTCATATTTGACACATTAACAAAAATTGGTTGCAAATGGTAATACCTAGAGGGTATAAAATTGTCAATGCTACATTACATTTTTTGTCAGGTTAACAATAATTTGCATGATTAACTCTATACTAAACCATTGTGACAGTTTAAAAAAAGAATTGCTTATAATTATTTATTTGTGGTATATTTTATATATATTTTTTTTATTTTGGTAACATAATTAATAAAGGAGATATATACAGAGAGATACAGAATGACTGAATGTGCTACTGGTTTATACATATTTTAACATTATTTTTTTAGTAATCGTTTTGTGTTTAAAATTATACTTATGCGAAAAGGTCAATTTTTCACAATGTTGTATGCAAATAGAACTACAAACTTCGAATGTACAAATGTACCTTAATTATAATAACTCCTTACACTAAAAGGATGTTAGGTTGATTTTATAAATTGGATTGTCGATTTAAGATTTATCTATTTTCACAAGTTTATGTACAATTTTATTTATAAATTATTTATTTTTTTTTTAATTTTATGGCTAAAAATCCAATTAAACAAGGAACTACAAGAAATAAACAATTACAGAAAAATGGGTAATAGAAAATGGGACAAACACATGAATTTAAAAATAATGTAATTGTTTTAAAATATTTTGCAATATTCATATTCAACATCATAGTATCAGGAGTTTACTATAAAATTTTTCCATGTTATGAAAAAATAATCATAAAAATCTGTTGTGACAAATACAGTGAAATCACCATTAACAAACATCCCCTAACGATGGACATCACTTATCAGCAGTTTTCTGTAAGAATAGCCTTTGTATTAACTCTTCTTTAGAGAGGCTCTCTTGAGTGGACGTGGACACTAATTGTCAAATATTATGAGAATATTTTTTCCCAAACTGGCACAAAAACGATTCAAAGTAATTATTGCAAATATTTTAAGACTATTGTTTTTTCTGTTTATTGGATATTTTGTCACAATTGAAAAAAATTATTAAGGGGTAACGCTACTCTAGAGATTGAAAAAAAAAAGGTGATTTATGGGAATTTTCAAGGAAAAATTGATACAAGATACAAGTGTCAGGAGCAAAATTGCTTTATTGTACATGTTTTCAGGTACTATTGTAAATTTTTTTAAAAGATTTGGATCCAACATGGCGGCTGTAGGTGATGGCAAGCAGTGACACCTTTTATTCAGAGGGCTGTATGGTGGGAAAGATTTATTATTATTAACAGATGGTAACAAAAATTTCCTGATATTGAATATTAAAAGCTAAGGTACATCGTAAGGAAATTAAAAAAAATAATAATGGTTAATTTAGTAAACATTAAAAAAAAAATCGAAAGAACGACACAAAATATTGCGTTAAATTGTTAATAACAATGAAACTTGTTTATCAATTGAAAAACTATGACATTCCCTGAATTATGTTATTGTGAGGCTCTGTATAAAATTTCAAGTCGATTTGTTGAAAATTTTAAAACTTTTTAGGTTATGTTTCTGGCCAGTTAAAAAAAGTGGTTTCTGGAAAAATGCTTTTAAAGTTTTTGTTGCCATTCAGCATAAGAAATTGGTTATATGTATACGTTCATTCAGCAATGCCTGCACCATATAATTGATATTTTCTTCATCCTCTTTTTTTCGGTTTGATTTGACTCCAGTGGTGGCTTGTGACATTGAGAATAGATGAAGCATATTCATTGATTGACTAAAAAGAAAAAAAAAACCGCCGGCGCTGGCGAAAATTTTCAAATTTTTAAGGTCAAATGGCTTTAAATGAATCTAGAAATTTTTAGTTGCATTTGCAATATTACCGAAAAACTGACGTTCGTGAGAAGGATTTTCATTTAGATTTTATAAAAAATAGAAATATTAGTTCGGCTTGTGGACTTCTGCGAACATTAACGCACACCTTACATGTATGTTCCAAAGAAGCTTTGTGGTTACGACAGCTTCGCGTGACTACCAAAATTGTTAAATCCCCCTTTAATCCACACACCCGACTTTACACCCACAATTAAACACGACATACAGAAAGGTTTTTTAAATGAACATTTCCACACAACACACAACCACTTATACTCCGAATACCATTCATTCCTAAACTTTCGAACGTACACGTCTTTTGACTTCCCTTTTTTTCCATATCGAGAAAATAAAGTCTCTCGCAATTTAAAAAATCCTTTTTGTCCTCAATTTTCCATCTGGAAAATGGCATTTCCAATAAAATACATACTGGATCATACATAGTAAACAATTCTACAATTATGATACAAAACAAATATTACATAAGAACCGTTATAATCGTGCACTGGGCGGCGCGTATCGTATAAACTGTTAAAGGCAGGTGATGGGCGACACTGCTTCGATTTCTGTGTCACTCGTTCCCCTACGCCAGGGGTCGGCAAGTAATTTTGGGTGGGGTCCGGATACTTTTGAAAATTTTTAACGAGGTCCAGAAAAAAAATCATTTATTATTTTTTATTTTAATTTGCACTCAAATTTAATCTGCTTACTAATTAAGAATTCAAAACACTCACACAATTGTAAAATACTAGAAAAAATGATAAGATTGGCACTTAAACGTAAAAAACATAGTTTAAATCATTTATTTGAGTAATTTATACTTTCAAAAAATTTTTGGCGGTCCAGTATTTTACCTTCCGCGGTCCGGACCTGGACCGCGGTCCGCCAGTTGCCGACCCTTGCCCTACGCCATAGTTTAATCCTGAGTTGGGCGCCTCGTTGCTATGACAACCGCCGTAAACAACGCTATGAAGAGAAGCAGAATATGGACTGATTTCAGTCTGCGTCACTTGCGTATACTATACGTTGTATGATATGTACGTTTCAATGTTTTCTAGAAGGCGTTCACCGCGCAACTATTCTGTTTATTTCTGTGTATTAAACAAACAAACACAATACATTTTCAATATAGAATTATACCTAAATTATAAAATTTATATAAAATTAAACAACCACACAACCACAACCAAACGAAAATTTTAGGTGAAGCGGTGCGTCACCTGACGTGCCGCCACTGTTTGACTCTCAATCTGGCCTCTATAATAGCTAAGCATGTGTTCTCACAAGTTACTATAACAAGGCCTGCAGTGCGCTGTGAATGGTTGCACTCCGCCTCGAAACAACTCGTGTTCCCGATTTTTCCTCCACCTAAAACTTTTTTCGTCTGCTTCACATAATAAAGTGTTGTTTAAATCATTATTTATTCAAAAATGTTCAATATTCTAGTGGCTTTACCCCATAAACAAACCCAAAAGGAAAAGTTGAGGGTTATTTTTACTATACAGGGTGTCCCGAAATTCATGCAACAAAATTTGGTCATAGATTCTTAAGACAAATTTAGGGGACCCGTATTTTTTCTTTTTGTCAAGTGGCCCCCTCTTTTGGAGTTACAGCCCCCTGAAATCTGCCCCTAAGAAGCCTTTTTTATATCTCAAAACCATGTTGTACGAGAATCACTAAATTTGGTACACAGGGATTTTATGAAATGTGGAATCTCACAGTGCTACGCTTTTTGGCGAGAAACCCCCTTAAGACACTTTTTCGCGAGCCCCCTTGTCTTTGGAACCAGAAAAATTTGGTCGTAAATTTGATTTTTTAAAAATTGTTAGTTAACTAGAAAGCCATTGAATTTAGAAACTTTTTTGTCTCTTGATATTTGTTTCGTAAAACGCAATGTTTTTAAGGAAAATGACAAATCACATATGCATTCGATCACATTTTGACATTTTTCTCGAAAACATTGCGTTTTGCGAAAAAAGTATAAAGGGACAAAAAGTTTCTAAATATAATAGTTTTATAGTGGACTGATAATTTTTAAGAAATTTAAATATGCGAACAAATTTTTTTGGCTCCAGACAAGGGGGCCCACGAAAAATTGTCTTACGGGGGTTTCCCGCCAAAAAACATAGCACCATCAGATTCCACATGTCATAAAACCTCTACGTACCAGATTTAGTGATTCTCGTACAACAGGGTTTTGAGATATAAGAAAAATATTATTCTTAGAGGCGGACTTCAGGGGGCTGTAACTCCGAAAGAGTAGGCCACTTGGCAAAAATAAAAAATACGGGTCCCCTAAATTTGACTTAAGAATCTGTGACCAAATTTTGTTGCATGAATTTCGGGACACCCTGTACAATTTATATCTAATCAAAAATCTCATACTGGTAAAGGCAGACAAAAATTACACTTCACTATATGAACATATTTCGATTATAGTTAACGTTTCCAAAATTCAATCAAGTTTTGATAACGAGCAGAAGACTATTTTTCAAAACATTAACAATAATGGTTATAGTGATATGTATTTCTTTAGTTCTCTGCTTTTTCCAGCATGAGATTTTTAGTTAGGCAAAAATGGTTTCATAAATATAATATTTCACTGATCCTTTGGGAACAAGGGTTTACTCTATTATTTTTTTTCACAGGTGGTAAAATACCTAATTAAACAAAAGAAAAACTAAAATTTGCCACAAATAAATAACTCGTAGACAATAGAATTGTATCGGTTTATCTAGAAAAATAAATTTCTCGTAAGTGGCCTCATCCAGTCTGTCAGAAATTAAAATTATATCATAATTTTACCAATTAGAACATCTACTGATGCTGGAACCAAACCCCTGTGAGGGGCTATCAGCATACATTTTAAAATTATTAATCGACAAAAAAATAATGACAAAATTTGCAACCAGTTATTTTTCATAATTCACCACATTTATATAGCTTAAATTTTCACATACATTTATTTTATTAATACAAATTTGTCCTCACAAATAAATAGTAACTTGTTAATGGTATCGTTCTCAATATAGAAATCTTATATCAAAAAAATACATCTACAACCGTGTTGACATTTATTTGCACATTTATATTATGTAATAATGTAATATTTTTAATTAAAATTAAGTTAGCGATTCTAAAATTAAATGGCTACTATTATCAGGTTACTATTGAAAATTAACAGCAATTAACAAGTTATATCTGTTGTATAAATATATTTTATTTGAAATTTAGGTAGAATTGTGTATCAAAATAATGAGTGATATAATGGAATTACTTTTCCGTAAAGACGTTGGTCCGACCTACAACGATTTAACAGAAATTATTCAAACTGACATGAGAACTATTATTCAGAGCCATATTAAGATGGAAAGAGATAACCCACATGCTGTAAGTGTATCCTTTAAAGTATATAACTAAGAAGAATGCCCTAGCTACTATTATTATAGCTATATTTTATTTTTTGCTGTTATAGAGCAATTTGGTGGCTGTAATGATAGACATCTTCCGACAGATGACGGTAGACCATTATAATTTCTACATTAATAAATTCACAACAAACTTTGACGTACTCGATTTCCTCATGGAAATACTGGTTGTTTTCAAAGAACTCGTTAGTAGTTCCGTATTTCCCAAAGATTGGTTTGACATGATTATGCTTCAAAACAGCGTAATCTTGAAGTCCCTGAGATTTTTCTCACACACTATCAGAGACTGCTTTTTTCAAAAGTTTGAACATGATGCATGGAGTAATTTTTTCCATTGTGCGATAGCTTTTATGACCCAGGAAGCTTTGCAATTAGAAAATTTCTCTGTTAACAAGAGAATGAGAATCGTCAACCAGTACAAAGACATGAGGAGAGAGATGGGTTTTGAAATCAGGTCTATGTGGTTCAATTTGGGTAAGATACTTGTGAAAATGCTTGTAAAGGTTGCAGTTGTCTCATAAAATTTTTGAAATCAGCATTTCTTAATCTTCTAAGCCGGGAACAAATCTCAATAAACTGTAAATAAAAAAACAGTGATTGGTTTTATTGTAAATGTCATGATTTATTACTTGACTTTTCCATATGATTAGAAAGAAAGTAGTAAAAATCTGTGGATATAAATAATACCGCTTGTGTGTTAATTAATGACAAATAGCATTTTTTTATTGAAAGATCTAGTCAAAATCGTACATAAAGTACAAATTGAATCTTTGCCCAAACCAACAGAAATGCCTGATGCACGTAATTCCCCATAGATAAATGAATATCTTAGTACTATGAGATAATGTACTATTTTCGCAATTTTGATATGACATAATTTTCAGGAGAAACTGAAGAACAACCTTTACTATGGTTTATATATAAGTTTGCATTGATGTCACAATTAGTAATTAAGTGCAGTCCATCTGTATCACATTAACTCTCATCAAACTAGGAAATTTTATTGTTTTATGTTTACTACACTTTGGGACATTGACAATGCACTGAGTTAAAATCATTAAAATTAATTGATCGGCAGTCGACAGACGTTTGATGTTTTCGTTACTTTTGATGACGGCTCCATGAAATTTTAGTGTATCGCAACTGATTGAAAGCATAGAAAAAATTCTTTTTAGAACTAATAAATTAACAGTGTGTGGTGCAAAACATTAACATGAACAACAATTTTCGTGATATATTCTGTACTCCTTGCAAAATGATTGAATATTAAAAAATGACGAAGTGGTGCTAAATATTTTAAACAGACCTTTAAAAAAAGTTGGGAAATAACTCTGTTATTTTATTTGTCCAGTAGTCTACACAAAATTGTCATTTATATGGCTCCATTTTCACACCAAGTATGCTAGTATTTGTAATTTGATAGATTTAAGTTCTAGTGGATCCAATACTTCAAATGTTAATGCAGTGGGATATGTGCTAAAAAAAGATTAAGGAACGCTGTTTTAAATAATTTCTTATTCCGTAACTATTTTGTAAAACATATTTTTGATTTGATGCAAAATCTTAACATAACTTTATTTTAGGTCAAAACAAAGTACAATTCGTGCCTTCGTTAGTAGGCTTAATTCTAGAAATGACACTTATTCCAGAAATGGAATTACGGAAAGCTACTATTCCGATATTCTTCGATATGATGCAATGTGAATTCTATTCGTCCAGATATGAAATTGAAAGTTTTGGTGATACAAAACGAGACTCCTCTCATATAAAGGGCAATTTTACAAACTTTGAAAATGAAATGATTGTAAAATTGGATACACATTTTGAAGGTGGTAAGGGCGATATCGATTATAAGAAACTATTTCATGACATTATGATGGAACTCTGTGGCAAACATACTACAATGCATGAGGACGGTATCAAATTTGTTAAAATTGTTTCACGTTTAATGGAAAGCTTGTTGGAATACAGACAAATTATTACGGATGAGAATAAAGAAAATACCATGAGCTGCACTGTTAATTTATTGGTGAGTTTTTTTGATTAAAATAAAGAATAAATGCAAATAAGTTTGTGTTATCAGCTATATAATATGCAACATATTTTAGGATTTCTATTCGGAGATCAACAAAAAAGAAATGTATATAAGATATTTGAATAAATTATTCGATCTTCATTTGGACTGCGATAACTTTACCGAAGCCGCTTACACATTGGAATTACACACGAAATTATTGAATTGGTCTGAAGAAGCTCTGTCTCCACTGCTTAAGGGTGAAAAGTATGTGACAGAAAAAACCCACAGACAACTTAAAGAAACCTTGTATTACACTATTATTGACAATTACAGTAAAGGCAAGGTAAGCATTTTTTTTTATTTAATAATTATCTCTTTAAATATATATTTTCTAAGTAAAATGTAGAGCGTTGCAAAATTTCACTGATAAATTTTCTTCTTCAAAAAGAAAAAGCTATTTTATTGTACACATTCTTGGAGATAATTCATTCAAATATTAATAATCTGCAGGGTGATACTATTATTAATTGACAATGTTGATATTTTATTTATTTGTTAATAATTGATAGTCCTCTTATAGTTAATTTTTTTGTGCATCGTAAACATGTTATAGTCCGTATGGTATTTGTTGAAATAGAATTCCAAGACTCCTGCATCACTTTCTTGAAATTAACACATTTAACACCCGAGGTAGCTTGCAGTGCATACAGTGTTTTGTAGTTACGAAGGCATGTTTCTTTGTAAGTGCATTTTCAGTGTAATTTCTTATGAAAATAAATCAATGGAGGTGAAAGATAAAAGAAAGGAATTTAATTCACAGTCGAATAGTATCATATATATTTTTTAATATTCTGAAAATAACTAGGAAAATTTCAAGGCATGCCCCTGCTGCAGTAAATTGTTACAATAATTCCAATAACAGAACTTTGTTGGCTTATTCTTTTCTTGGAATTCTATCTCAACAAATATTGTACGGACTTGAGAAACATTTTGATTGTTCACAGACGTTAATTGTAGAACAGTCATAAATAGACTAATTCACAGGTCAACAAGGGTCAAGAAGCAGAAGCATTCCCGAAGGATTTTGGTGCGCTGAATCCGAATCTGGCCGCAGAATTGCTCTATCACGTCAGGTTTTTGAGATATCCTAACCTAAAAGTGCAAAAAACACTTTTTCTTCATATTTGAGGTTATGTAATAATGCCATATATTCTTTTTCAAAAAAGAAAATACATATAATATAAAAGTACAAGGCTCCCTCTTTCGAATGCCGTTGAGTTTGCTCAAATATCTTTTTTTTTTTTTCGTTGAGATATCACATGCTGAAGTTTATCAGTTTCTTAATATGCGAAAATCTACTAAGGATCCCTTAGACGTGAAACAGTTGATTGCAGTTCAGAAACTTCATACTCGGAAACCTTCAATACATACGAACTCAAACTCACAAACTCCAAATCCACAAACCCACAAACCCCAAATCTACAATCCTTAAACCCACAAACCCCAATCCCACATAACCCGAACCTACAAACTCCAAGCTTACAAACCCCAAGCCTACCAACTCCAAACCCACAAACCGTATGGGTATGAAGTTTCTGAATTGCAATCGACTGCTTGATGTCTAAGGGATCGTTAGTAGATTTTCGCATATTAGAAACTGAGAAACATAAAAATTTTAACATGTGATATCTCAACGAAAAAAAATATATTTGAGCAAACTCAACGGCATTCGAAAGAGGGAGCCTTGTACTTTTAGATTCAATGTATTAGTTTTTTGAAAAACAATAGATGGCATTACTACATAACCTCAAATATGACGAAAAACAGTGTTTTTTTGCACTTTTAGGTTAGGATATCTCAAAAACCTGATGTGATAGAGCAATTCTGCTGCCAGATTCGGATTTAGCGCCCCTAAATCCTTCGGAAATATATATTCAAGTTTCTGCTTCCAAAAAAGAGTTAAATTTTGTTGGTCTGTGATTATTAATGTATTATGTACTAGTTCTCACTGGCTGATGCTTGCCAGAAACTATTTTAGTATGGAAAACAGAACTTTCGACCAATATGTTTTCTCAATAATTCTTTAAATAATAACTATTATTTTATCCATCATTTCAAATATATTATTAACATGGAAAGTGTTTAAAAGTTTTTTATAGACACTTTTAATTTTTCAAATTATAAGTTTGTTTTTGCCTGTGCTTTATAATGTACTGTCTTTACACAAATAATATGTTTATATAAAGTGTTAACACTTTAAAAATTATTATCTATATACAGACCCATAATAAAAATTTTGTATGGTTTCTAAACCTATGGTTTCTAGTGTCAAAGATGTTTCATGTGTATCTCTGTCTGGGTCTTAGTAATGACACTGCTTTCCTTTTCAGAAAATACAACTTTGTTTTATCCCTAAATTTTTTGAACTCCCGATTTTTTTTTGTATTTTAACTTTGTATTCACCAAAATGTATATTTTTTTCTTGTGGGAGAGCTAGTATCATAACTGTGCCTTATTGCAATAACCTTTGACAAATACCAACATCTATGGTACAGTTTACTCTGGCGGGATTCATACCCATAATTGTTATACATTGATACAGTCTAAGTCTCGCTGATTAATATTGATGTATTTTAATAAATAAAAAATTTATCAGGAAGTATAAACCAAATTTTTTTATTGTATCGATTGATTTTATGTGTATATCAGTTGAACCTGTCCTGATTATGACATATTTCATTGCTTTATCACTGGATCAGAATTAATCCTTTACTACCTACTAGGTATGTAAATAGTTGCTAATATTCTCATAGTGCTGCCATAAGGCATTTGCAGAATTGAAGTAGCCAGAAGTTTTCATTTAAAAACTAAATTTCAGAATAAATCTCAGTAAGAAGTTTTGGTATGTAAGTCCGTACTAATATATTTTGCAACCTAAAATAAGCACGTCTTTAGAATACCGTGATGAATATGACAAAAATGTAGCATTTCTGAGCACATGCTTACAAGAACTTTTTTTGATTTGTGATATAGAACCTGCCATAAGACTTATCGGCCATTTTATTTACACCCTGTATAAAAGGAAATACATATTTCAGATGTGGGAGTGTGCTATAAAGAAGTGCCAAGAATTAGCTGAGCAATATGAACAAGAGACGTTCGATTACGATCATTTAAGCGATTTGCACAAACGTATGGCAGTTTTTTATGACGATATAATGAAGAAGGCTAGAGCCGAACCCGAATATTTCCGTGTCGGTTATTTTGGAAAGGGTTTTCCCCAGTTTTTACAAAACAAGATTTTTATTTATCGTGGTAAAGAATACGAGCGATTAGCAGATTTTAATGCAAGGATTCTTAATGAGTTTCCAAAAGCAGAACTTTTAAACAAACTTACACCTCCTGGGGAAGATATTACTGGATCAGACAAACAATGTATCCTTTTATTAAAAAAATAAAGAAATACATCTTATTAATTGTTAAAAATTGTAAAATTTTTCTTAATAATTGATAGACGTTCAGATCAACAAAGTTGACCCTATAATGGACGAAAAGAAGCAGAGATTTTCCGGCAAGCCAATAGCTGATCAAATCGTGAAGTTCTATAAAGTTAATAACATTCAAAAGTTTACCTTTTCTAGACCTTTTACAAGAAAAGATCCTCTTATGGAAACGGAGAACGAGTTTGCTCATTTGTGGCTAGAAAGGACAGAATTGAGTACTACTTACCCTTTGCCGGGAATACTGCGTTGGTTCCCGGTTCAATATGTTAATGTCATTGAAATTTCACCTTTACAAAACGCTATAGAAACAATGGAAAAAACAAATAGAACCTTGACGAATTATATTAACGTTTTTAATAAAGACAATAATATGCAAATAAATCCTCTTAGTTTAACACTAAATGGTGAGTTTGAATTTTTATACTGTCTGTATGGTTTTCTCACATCTGTTGTATTACTTCAGGTATCCTAGATGCGGCTGTCATGGGAGGAATTAAAAACTATGAAGAAGTTTTCTTTACATCCGATTATGAAGTTCATCATGCTGACGATAAATTGTTATTGGAGAAGCTGAAAGATCTGATTGCCGATCAGATACCTTTATTGGGCCACTGTGTGCAAATTCACAAGATGAAGGCTCCCGATAACTTGCAGCCTTTACAGAAAAGATTAGAAGAATGTTTTGCTATAATGAAGGCTGATGTGGAAGAGAAATATGGGAAAAGAGTAAGTTTCCTTTTATTTGAGTAACTGTAGGTAACATAATTCTTTCAAAGCATCGTTATTTGTATTTTTTAAAACTCCAAAAATTTTATTAGTCATTTGTAATTTACGGAGTTTCATTAAGAATAGGGCAAAGTCTAATGGGAGACTTTTTTTACTTACTAGAAGTGTACTTAAGGGGGAACATCTGAGTAGACAGCCAAAAAATTGGTGAATTTTAGGAATTATCTTAAAAACTATCTGTTCGATTTTATCCAGGCTTGTTTTATTCGAAAATATACATGTTGAGTATGCCGACAAATTTCTTTATAAATATATATTGACTGGGAGCGCTGCTGTTAGGGTTGACATAAAAAATGTTTCGTCGGTTGATGAAACAAAAATTTCACAAAGATTTTCAAAATGTAATGTATGATGCTCTTTGCAACGTAACAATTGGTTGAGCCGTTTTCTGAATATTTTGGGAATTATCTTTGAATAGTATGTTTTGAGATAATCACGTTTGAAGTTTAGCAAAAAATTGAGGCGCTTGGGAACTTGGTCCCTCGTCAGCTTCTCAGTAAATCACCCATAACTTTTACAATTCTTTGAATATCAAGATATAGTGTAAACTCTTTTTAACGAATCTTAAGGGATCGGGGATTTTTTTCGTTATAAAGAGTTTTTGTTATATGGAGGGAAGAAGGAAAAATAACCAAATTTCACCAATTTGAATAATTTCCAATTTTATTATGTACTGTCAATAGGTAATTAATTATTCCAAACACATATATTCTGTTAACTTTGCCTGACGTTTTTTGCTATGCCAATATTTTTTTGTATTTTCTTAGGTATCTTATGCATGTCTTGGGATGTGGTGGAATCATCTCCATGAAATAATTAGAATTTTTGGATGAGTTTGGCGGCATCAAGTGCTTGTTGAACAGTTGGTGTGGTCAGAATCGCCCACTTGATCATCTTCATTATCTTCATTTGGTTCCTCTTTACTTTTTGACACTGAATCAATAATGTCTTCATCAGTGAGTGAAGCTGTTGTGGCCAGGTCCTGATCTATACATATATGTTTGTAAATCTTCGCAGAAATGATTCGGTTGTATGCTGAACTGTTTAATCCAATCACTCAGTGGTAGATTGTCTTCACTACCAAACTGCTCTGTTTCTACTGTCTGACTGTTACATAGTCCCGCGTGACAAAAAAAATGCTGTATTAGTCCAGGGAAGTTAGGAAAAATAGCGGAAATTTTTAGGTGCAGCAGATATCGAAATGCGGTTTTCTGTATTGTGTTCAAGAAAGTCTCAGGAAAAAAGTCTATATCGTCTGGTTAAGCCATTTTTTGAAAAATGCCTTCTGGGCCGGAAAATGCATTTTCCAATTGCACTATTACTTGCACCATTATAGGAACGACTGGAAACTCGGAAAAATCGCTCGGAAATCGTTACTCGGGGGTTTTCGGGGCTGCCGAACTCGATTCTGGCATTAGAATTACCCGGTGGTGAAGGGGGTGGCTCTGTGGGGGTGCGCGGGGGGTGAATTGGGGGAGAAATGGCAGCGTACATGGAAATCGCTCCAAACTCATAACTCGGGGGGTTTTCGGGGATGCTGAATTCAATTCTGGCATTGGAATTACCCGGGGGCGGCTCTGTGGGGGTGTCCGGGGGGTCATTCTGGGGGCGGGGGGAAATTGCATAGTCCATGGAAAGCGCTCCAAACTCGTTACTCGGGGTTTTCGGGGATGCCGAATTCAATTCTGGCATTAGAATTACCCGGGGGTATGAATAATAAAAATTTTGATTGAATATTAAATAAAAAAATATTACACATATTATAAAAACAATTGCTTTGGAAGTCTTTTGTGCCTCGAAACTGGATTTGAAAAAGGCGCCAAAGCTATAAAGAGAGTAGAGTATCGTTACCACGGGGACCGGCGCGAACAGAAATATTCTGTATCGACTGAAGAGAAAAATTATGGGTCCAGTTCCCGCGCGCAGTCGGCGTCTGTGTGGCATCAGTATTACATCTGCCGTTTAGGACCACGTTGCTTTTTCGTTGTATGTAAATACAGTGCTGTAGTAATCAAGTTTCTTGGATTTTGGACCTTTTTTTGGTGTTTGAGTTCTGTCCGGCACTCTTATACCACGTTGGTTTTTTAATAAAGTATTATTTTCATAATTTGTGATTTTTCACTTTCCCCTTTACCATTTCCCACAGAGCCACCCCCGAGCGCCTCCGAGGAAGTATAATGCCAGAATCGAATTCGGCATCCCTGAAAACCCCCGACTATCGATTTTGGAGTGATTTTCATGGACGCTGCCATTTCCCCCCCCCCAATCACCCTCAGACAACCCCACATAGCCGCCCCCGATCGCTCTCGGGGAAGTCTAATGCCAGAATTGAATTCGGCATCCCCGAAAACCCCGAGTAACGAGTTTGGAGCGCTTTCCATGGACTATGCAATTTCCCCCCGCCCCCAGAATTACCCCCCGGATACCCCCGCAGAGCCGCCCCCCAGTAATTCCAATGCCAGAATTGAATTCGCCATCCCTGAAAACCCCCGAGTAACGAGTTTGGAGCGATTTTCATGCACGCTGCCATTTCTCCCCCAATGAATCCCCCGCGCACCCCCCACAGAGCCACCCCCTTCACCCCCGGGTAATTCTAATGCCAGAATCGAGTTCGGCAGCCCTGAAAACCCCCAAGTAACGATTTCCGAGCGATTTTTCCGAGTTTCCAGTCGTTCCTATAATGGTGCAATTGGAAAATGCATTTTCTGGCCCAGTAGGCATTTTTCAAAAAATGGCTTAACCAGACGATATAGACTTTTTTCCTTTTTCCTGGGACCTTCCTGAACACAATGCAGAAAACCGCATCTTGATATCTGCTGCACCTAAAAATTTCCGCTATTCCGGTCGATTTTGATCTAAATGCACTGGTTGCTGCTGTTACCTCTTTCCAGGCTTTCCATATAAAATTTACTGCTTGTAGTATATTATCGAGGTCTTGCCGTCAGTATCGATCAGTTCCATCAACAATTTCCTTCTATAGTGACCCCTTAGACTTTTAATCACACTCTGATCCATCGGCTGCAAGATACTGGCTGTATTTGCTGGGAAAAATGCTAACTCTATGTTTCGAAGATTGGTTATAAAAGGGTGAGCAGGGCAATTGTCTACTAGAAGTAAGATTTTCCATCCCTTTAATTCAGCATCCCATTTTCTAACTTCTTCAAAGACCTGCGATGTCATCCAACCACGACAACATTGCTTGATCTAAGTCTTCGAATTTTGGCTTCCTTAATTTTTTAGTAGACACTCCCTGCAGTTCCGCCTGTAGAATTGCTTCTTTGTTTTTCCAAATGGTAGCAACAGTAGATGGACTGAGGCCTAAACGTCTTCTTCCAACATCACTTTTCTCCCTTTTTTTAAAAACACGTATCAAACTTTTTCGTTAACACATAACAGTTTTCTTTTACTAGCCATTTTTCTAGAAACAATGTAATCCAAGAGTAATGGCAAACGTGTTCGAGGCAATTAAAAATAACAAAAGCAAGGCAGTTGTTTACGACCTCAGGATCTTTCTTAAAAATTGTGGCACCTCAAAGACTTATCTTTTGTAAGCTGATTATAAAAACAATTACACTATTCGTAATAGAGAATGGCTGTTGCGCTATAAAGAGTGTTAATATGTGGGTTTTGACGTAAACCAACTAAATTAACCTAATTTCTATGTTATAGGAAGTTTTTCGTTATAATGAACGACATTATAAAGAGTTTACACTGTATTTACACACGATATTCTTCATACTCCAAACTTGGAGAGTTTGTTTTTGAAAAATCGATATTGAGAATTTTTTTTTTTTACTTTACTGTTAATCTGCGATTCCTAGACCATAGCGTAGACTCCACAGCACTGGTAGCATCTTCTGCAGTAATTCGTGACTGCCTTTGCTAAATCTCTCCTTCATAGGTCATGTTATGAGTTTTGACTTGAGTGATATGCACGCATTTGGCATCTTCGATTTCGTAATGCTGATCAGCGTTTCGTCCTACCTTGAAGTCATTCTGTTAAATTGCCCATAACTTCCACAATTATTGGAATTTCAATACGAAATTTACACACACATTTCTTAAGACCATAAACATTAAGATGAACGGAAAAAAAATTTGATTGATTTGAATTTCTACTCAGATATTCCCCTTTAATTGATAATGAAAATAAATATTTCTAAGATTTTGTTTTTTAATTCAAATTGTTATTATGTGAATAAAAAAGTTGAGGTCATATTTGTACCATCGTTAAAGGGCCACACACTGCGTGCCTGGCACGTTTGTGCAGATTCGTGCGGCCTAATTACTTTGACTTACGAATCTTCCATTAAAATAATTTTTAATGAAACATCCTGTATTTTAAAATATCAGTGAATGAATAATTAAACGTTCTTAATATACCTGTAGGAGTCTGACATTAAATTAGAAAATGAGGTGCAAATGAGGAGACATTACAGTATAACAAGCGACAGACTTTCAGATATTACAATCACACCTGAGTAAGTTATTATTTTTTTTATTAATTCATTGCATGTTTCTATGTATATGTGTAGTGTTTATTACTTATTTTAAATTAGATCATTACATTTCACTTGTCTTTTGTGGGCATTATTAATTTGTCACCCATGTTTGTATGCAATAGTAAGCTTTGCATTCGTCCTGTTTATTTAATAAAACAAAAGGATTATTAAGTAAACCGGACGGAATTTTTACTTTAACATTTTGATGTAGTAATGTTGGTGGTCGTAGCCGAGTGTCGAGTTTAACAAGAGGCCAAGTGGCATCGTTGAAAAATTTCACATCAAATTTTAATTTTACTACCTCCTCGCCTATGGTTAACAGGTTTGTATTTGCACAAGATCTAACGCCTTACTGTAGACATGTAGTGCTGCTAACCAAGTAATCCCAAAATAATTTTCTACTTTTCAGGCGCGAATGTAGGTTGTTTTTGACAGTACTATCAAATTTGTACAAGCATATTCCTTAAGTAAAACTAACAAAAAAATTTATATCAATTATTAAAGTATAATAGTGGCTGATGAAAATTAAAATAATTTTTTTTTTAATGAATTGCCAACATAGTTTCATTGCTGAGCGTGAGATCGCAAGAAGGGTTGCACATATATTTGCAAATTATTTTTTCCATTCAATTTTAAACTGTACTTTATTATCAAAATATGTCCACCTTAACACGTTCACTGCGAGATAATCTCAATGTACTTTGTCCTTGACTGCGATACATATCTTCGGGGATATGTAACAAAACTCTTCTGTGTGCGGTACATATCCCTGGGGATATGTAATTTTTTTACATTTGACACTATAAAATTAAAAATAACACAATTATTGCTATAAACTTGCATGTATCTGCAACTATATATCCTAGGATACTAACGTTTTCTTTCGCAAAGAGTTTTGAAAAGAAAATAATAGGGAAATCATTATTTCTAAAAACTACAGATTCTGCAACTTCCAGATACAGTAAAAATGTGATTATTGAGATTCGCATATTTTTTATAATGAGTACATACCCCCGGAGGTATGTACCGCAGTGAACGTGTTAATATTCTCTAGCCTTCACTGCTTAAATCAGATTTGATTTGATGACGATCGTAAGAAATAAAAATAATTGTGCTGTTGTTTTGAATGCTCAACAGAAAAAAATTAAGTGTCTTTATTAAATGATCATATATCAACATGAATGATACATATCAACTACATATGTTTTATATGGTATGATAAACTTCTACAATATAAAAATTTTAACTTTGGAAATAATAATAATAATCAATTTACTTTATTGGGTAAACCAAATGGCCACCAACCAAAGTCCTTCAGCCTGATTTGGAAATAATAAATGATAATGTAGAAAATGTGCCCAATTTGATATTTTTTTGTTTGTATAACAGTAGATGCAAAACGTTTAATTTAAATTTTAATAACTGTTAAGTTATATATGTTACAATGATTGTACATAGCTTTAAAAAAATTATATTTTAAGATATAATAATACATTCCTAACTGTTTTACACAATCGAAGAAATTCATGAATTAGAACAAGTTGATGAATTTGTTAAAAATATTACAAATGTATTACACAGTCTAATATTTTGTTGTAAATATTCAGTAGGGTCGATTTTAAATATTAATATTTGTTTGATAATAGCTTCTAATAGTTTTAAACGAATAGTAGTTTATTTGATTTTGATACATTCGTCCTGCATAAATGTTTTGAAATTCTGACAAAGTAGAAAAATATTTAACAAAACTAACACATTTTTCTTAATTTTCAGAAGGGGTCAGTCTTCAGCAAATAGCCGAAATACTTCATTTGCCTAATTACCCCAGTTCTGCTTCTAATTCACTTTTTTATTTTTTTAATTAGTATATTTTAAATACTTTTTTCCGTGGACTGCACTGGATTTACTAACATGGTAATTATTTAACCTTCACGTGGAGCTTTGCATGATTATCCTGCATTATTAAAATCTATTAATTTGAAAATAATTATTGCAAAAACGATTTTTTTTATTTTGATGTTAAATGTTAATCAAAATATATTGATTCTTTTTTAATCAGAATTAGAGCAGCAATTACTAATACTAACTACTACTTAATAAATATTTTTTAAAGTAGTGTTTCCAAAATTGCTCCCAGTTAATGCATTTATCTTTTAAGGTTGAATAGTTTTCAATGGAATCTCGACCAATTTAAATTTTTTTCCAAATATAAAACGGTTCAGGGTTAGTTTAATATCTTCAGAAACGAATTGGTCACATTACCAGGATTTGTGCCATTATTAATGATTTTTTATGATTTACTTCTGTTTGAAAGACAACATTTATTGAATTTTGTTACTTAATGCTACTGCGTTTAAACAGCTATTCATATATCATTAAGCTCTGAATAGAGATATGCGGGTCTAAACATAAAAAATATTTATGTAGCTACAAATTTAATAGAAAAACGAAGACTGGAATTTAGTGTTGTACATATTCGGATTACTCAAAAAATGTAGATAGATCAAGGGTCGGCAAGTAATTTTAGATGGGGTCCGGATATGTTTGAAAATTTTTAACGAGGTCCAGAAAAAAAATCATATTTCTTACAAATTTTTTATTTTAATTTGGACTCAAATTTAATCTGCTTACTAACCATTAAGAACTCAAAACACTCACACAATTGTAAAATACTAGAAAAAATTATAAGGTTGGCACTCAAACGTAAAAAAACATTTTTTAAATAATTTATTTAAATAATTTTATACTTTCAAAAAATTTTTGGCGGTCCAGTATTTTACCTTCCGCGGTCCGGACCTGGACTGCGGTCCGCCAGTTGCCGACCCCTGAGATAGATAGCTATCCAAATAGCTAGAGCAATCGTCGATTGTCTCATCTGTGACTAACGCGAACCGATATGAATGATCTTAGCTATTTACTAGATATTGTTATTAATGCCAGTCGAGGCATAGGAACCATGAAGTAGTTGTTTCCCACAAAATCATTAGTTAAAGAAAATCTCAACAGTTATACATATAAAACCGCACTTGTTTTTATGTATTATGTAGATATATATGCTACGATGTTCAGATTTGATCCAGAACACATCGCACACGCATCTACACAATTAACTGCTGTAATGATGGTGCCACTTCACGACTTGCTATGATTTTTTTGGGTAGTCGGTAAACTTTTTACGGAAGCAAAATTCCTTTCCTCCTCCTATAGACCACATACTTTTAATACATTGATACTTGAGCATGTTTTTTTTAATGAAACTTGATATTAATGACACACCATGAAAATTTGTATTAAAAGTAGTTGGAAATGATTATTAAGACACCAGTGCAGTGCAATTGTAAGATACACCAGTTTCACTTAACTTTCCATCTTGAATACCTTTCAAAAAATAATTTCAATTACAAAATTCAAGGATATTAGCATGGGCGTAGCCAGGGGGTAGGGTGGGGCCACGGCCCCCCCAATTGTTGGTGCAAGTTAAAAAATTACATTACTATTACTGGACGCATTTTTCAGTCAAACTAAAAAGTGTTTAGGTTCGAAATTTTATATCGGTAAGTCGTTAAATGCATGACTTTTAAAATCAAAGAAAAAAGTATTTTGGGTTTTGAAGTGCGTGAGCTTTTTTTTAGCCTCCATAGAGCTTGCAGCTCCGGGTGCACCCCAAGCAAAAATCCTGGCTACGCCCGTGGATATTAAATATATATTTAAAAATAGAAGATTCACAGATTTAATATATAAATCTGTGGTGTAGTTAGTATTGCATCCTTAATCCTGCTCCTCGAATGATTTTGACAGTTAGCAAATGATATGAATTTTTAAAATTTGTTTCATGATGTAACATTTTGAGAATGTGATAAGTAAGCTATTTGCCATCTCTAATGACATTTTTTTTCCCTTTCATTTACCTACTAACATTTTATTCATTTTAATAGAAAGCAATTTGAGATATTGGTTGTACCCAACTAATAAATATTTAGTAATAGTAGAATGTATATTTCGACTTAACTTTTATTAGTGAATATTTTATTAACACCTACACTATTTGTAGTATCTTTTGTATGTATGATTTTAGTTATAAATGTTAGAAATTGCTTTTACGATAATGCAAGTCTTGTGTCTATGTTGCGTCGATATGTACCTAACGATCATTACATTAAGACTAATTGATATTTTAGCCGATCAACTCATCACAGCCATTCCAAAAGCCTCATATCATCCCCGACAAAAAGCCTTACCAACACTCCGTCGTTAAGTCATAAAAAATCACACAAGACCAAAGAAAAAAGAAGATCAAGTAAGTCTGACATTGCTAGTCCGTCCAACACTAATACCGCGACTCAGTGGTACACCTCGGATAACGATAACAATAATTCTGTTACTCCTAATGGTGGGTCCACACCGATATTCGAACTAACACAAGAGGTAAGAAAGGAGAAGAAAATATATCTTTGGCATGTTACTACTTAGCTTGAGCATGACGAATCACATGAATTAAAATTTGGGAAGGCCAAAAATTTTGTTTTAAATAGTCAATATTCACAAGGTGATATTGAATTTGGAATATTTGTGGTCCTACATTTGACACTAATTTTCGCTTGGCACTTGCAGAAAAATTGATATGTATTGCTAAAATATATGTACCATTGGTCAAACAATTTGTGGGTTTGTTCCCATAACAGGTTTAGAGTTCTTGACGTTGAGAGACGTCTCGCTCATTTCTTCAAAAGAAACTTTGTAGTCAAAACAAACAAGAAGTTTAAATCAACAACCATAGCCCTGAAATTGTTCAACCATTGTCAACTGATATAGAAGCTTACAAACTTTTGCACATTAAAACCTTCAGGTATTGTCTAGTGGTTAGTGTGTATCTATTAAGCCATCGTTTTCACTGCTTAAATTTGTTAGAGTGTACTAGTTAACCTGAATAACAAAAATGCCTGTCTTTGAACGCCTTACTACAGCTATATACAGAGTGAGTCATTAATAATGGTACACAGTTTAATGGCATATTGTTAACGTCAAAATATAGTGATTGAGCCAAACATGCCATAATCAATTATTGCTCCTTTTTGTTCTACAGGATGTTAAATTTGAAAAAATATTTTCCTTTTTTATCTATATTTTAAGTATATATGGACCGATTGTTTTGAAAATTTGTAGTTTTATGTTTTTTGAGGAAGCAAATACGAATATGCAAACAATGTTGGGGTCACGTCTAGAGGGCGCTAGTTATACTGTCCTATCAATGTAAAAATCTGTCTAACTTTTTGTATTTTACAATTTTGACTTTTTTAACTACAAATTATCGAACTACGTTCAATTCTAAATAAAAAAGGTGTACTAGTTACAAATCGATAAACTAAACCGTTTTCGAGATACAGACGTTTTAAGTTTTTGAGATTCGGCCCCTAATTACGAGTATTTAAAAAATATCCCAATTTGGACAATTTTTACTACCTCGCACGGAACTTTGATTGTTTTCGCCCACTGTGCGATATTTACATTCGACGTGAAGTTATATCAATCTTCAACTGACATTTAGTTCAAAAAAACATCACATTATTTGTCTGAACTAGTTGATTTGCAATTGTGATTCGGTTGCGATATCGGTTATAAACAAAAAACAAATGAGAGAATTAAAAATGTATTCGTGGTTTCAAGTACATTCGTAGTTATATTATTTTTCTACATAGTCACCATTTGGTTTCAAACAGTAAAACGAGCTTTTTAAATCTTTGTCATAAAATGCCGTCTGGGATTGCAGCTTGTTCTGCATTGAGGTTTTTAACTCTTCCATTTCTATAAATGGTTAAGACTTAAGACGTAGGTCAGTTCTTGAGGTGTAGCAAGAGATGGTAAATAGTGGATGTGAGGTCATTACTATAGAGCAGTGGTATTCAATCAGAGGTATGCGTACCCCTAGGAGTATGTGAAGACATTTTAAGGGGTATGTGAAGGGATTTCTTAGGATAGGTAGGTAGGTACATAGAGAAAAAAATTAAGTTAATAATAGAACAATTCCATTAATTTCACAATTATACACACATATAAATTTGTATTCGTTCATTTAAAAAATAAGAACCGCAACTAGCTTAATCCAGAAGCGTTCTTATTCTCGCAGTTATTAATGTTCAGTCTTGTACTAAAAATCTGTCCAAATTTCAATGTAAATATTGTAGTTATGGTAATGTATGCGCTTAAACTAAAACCGCTGTATCTTTTCCATTGTGTGACAAGCAATATTCGTATGAACTAAGACGAAAAATTCTAATCAAATTACTAATTAGTCACATGCATTGAAAACGAGGAATTAGACCCTGATTTGTGCAATATACATGTTCAAATTTTATCATTTATTGCCCACACTGGTGCGTAAGTGGGCACTAGGGATAATATATTTTTAAGCAGTGCCCCTGACAACATATGAGACGGTTTTTAAACTTTAAAGCAATATGATTCTATATTTTTATAAAAATTGTTGTTAGTTGATTGGGATTGCCGAATTACATACCGTTAGGGTTCGTAATTCAAAAGTAATAAAGAATTCCCTGACTTCCAGGTTTTCCCCGACTTATAAAAAAAAATCCAGGTCACTTGTTCATTTTTACATACTGGTGTTGGTAGTGTTTTATGCATTAAATTTTTTCTCGACTGGACTCCATAATCCTTTTTATACCTTAACAACCTCTTATAAAGGTTTCAAAACCACAAATAGTTTTCTCTTTCAAGAACCCAGGGCCGGCTTTCACAAAATTTCCAGTTGCAAACATCAAATTCCCTGACTTTCATGAATATTTTTAAAATTCCTCGACTATTCCCTGTTTTTTATGAAGAATAACAAATTCCCCGACTTCCCGGTATTCCTAGCCGCTACGAACCCTGATGGTATTTGATGGGCAGCGAACGTGTTAAATTTAAATGTTTCTTGGAAGGGGTCTGCGAGGTTGAATATCTGCTATAGAATGGATAGACTGAATTTTTTCGATTATGCTCAGTCATATGCAAACATGCGTTTTATCATGAAGAAAAACAAGCCCTGACTTCAATATATTTCACCCACAGCTCAAAAGGTAGTATGTGTCTTAACCATTGGAATAAATTGACGAGTTAAAAATCTCAGTGCAATGCTGGCTGCAATCCAGGCAGTGGTATTTCAGGCGGAGGGTTTTGAAAAACTTGCTATATAATTTCAAAACTGTTTAGAACTAAATGCTAACTATATAGAAAAGTAACGTAACTATGTATGTATTTGAAACCACTAGTACATTTTACATTTTCTCATCAGTTTTATAATCGATCATACATTCAGTTATGTTAACAGGGCTGCAATCCAGGCAGTGGTATTTCAGGCGGAGGGTTTTGAAAAACTTGCTATATAATTTCAAAACTGTTTAGAACTAAATGCTAACTATATAGAAAAGTAACATAACTATGTATGTATTTGAAACCACTAGTACATTTTACATTTTCTCATCAGTTTTATAATCGATCATACATTCAGTTATGTTAAGGACCTTCTTTCATGTACCAGTATTATCAGGTACCAAATAAACTTGATGAAAATAAAGTAGGTAGTTTGATTGCATCAAAAATTCGTACAAATAGGATGCAGGTAGTGTAATCACACACATTGTTATTAAATACAGGATGTCTCAATATTCAGTGTACATGGAGCTGCCACAGTTTCCTGCGATCAAAATAAGCAGATTTAACTAAACTCAAATTTACGTCTATTAGAGGGCATCAAAGTTGACAAAAAAAAAATATTTTTTTTTTCAAATGATTTATATTGGGATATCCTGTATATTTGTTTTAATGTGACATTTCAAGATTTTAATACAAATTTGCGTGCAACGTAACCTCTGCCTTATGGCCCATTTACACGAAGCCAGTTGTGAAGACATTCAACTAAGCCAATCCAATGACAAAGGCAAAAGCAACGGCAGTTTGCAACAGCAAAGGCAATCCAATAAAAATTCAATTGAAGTTTACACGTAGACCAGTCCGCTATCCGCTAGGTTAGTATCTTTGTTTAATCTATGGTCTAATATATACGGTTGTGTAGAATGGATAGGCGAAAAACTTTGAGAGCTAAATTGAAAAAAGTATTAATATTAACACAACAGAAAATACTCGAAATAATAGAGGAAGAATCAACTGTTGAAAGAAGATGGTGGGTCAGACCATGGCTAGCCAGGAGATCCGCATTATTGGGCTAATCAGGTCTTATCTTAAGAGAATTAGAAACATAAGATCCTGAAGAATATAAATTGTGCATCTCGGTACTCCATTTTAGACAAAACCATGTTGAAAACTGATTGCAAATAAACCACACAAAAAAAAACCAAAACACAAACACGTGCATCCGGCAAAAACATAGGCGACTGGCTTACTGGCTTGGCTAGGAACGTACGTTCTCACAAATGCCATTACACAAGCCAATCCACTTCTTGAGTGGTGGGGGACGCTATTGGCTCCTAAAATTAGAAACCATTCTAATTAGTGGAGTGTCTTGGGACAATAGCTGGAGACATTCCATTTACAGGATTATCTCTTACACGATGCCAATGTTGGATTGGCTTAGTGGAATGTCTTCACAACTGGCCTTGTGTAAATGGGCCATTACTGGTATTTATATTATTTTCGGCTTTCTCTTTTTGAATTCATGGAAATGTAATTTTCTTCTTCATTCATTTCTTATTCTCATTATCAATGAGAATTAAATTTTCATTTGAAAGAAAACTATGTATTTAAAAGCAAATTAATATTCTCAAAAATTTTGACTCATATATCGTTTATGATTTGATGCCTAGCTTCATCCAAAGAGGCCTCTCCGTTCTGAGGTAGAAAGAGAAAAACGATTAAGTCGTCCTTCCAGTGGCCAGTTTTCGAGACCAAATAGTATATCAGTGACTATTAGAGGAACGGGGAGTTCTGGAGCCAGTAGCAATAGAGATTCAATAGGTAATGTTTTTTTCACTGTTTATTATGAAAAAAAAATTGGCTCACTTTTTAACTTAAATATGTACCTACGTTGTCGATGCTTGAATTTTTTTTTTTAGGTACCACTGATTCTAGCATAAGTGAGGAAGATGCAGTGCCTCCGCCTCTACCTGCTAAGCACAGGGATTTGGAAAACTGCAACTCTTTATCTTCAAATGAAAATTACAGTTTCTTATATTCTCAACGGACTTCCATTTTAAGGAATTCTTTACAGATTAAAATGTCTACCACAGAAACAATCGAAGTGGATATAGACGACAGCGATTTACCTCCAACGCCCCCTCCAAAACCACCCAAAAATAAAAGCCAAACCAGTTCAGCTTAACCTATTATGATGTGTAATCAGCAGGTACTCGCCTAAATGTCCCTAATTACAATTTAGTACAGTTGTATATTTATCATATCAAATCCTTACCTGAATGTTTTGTAAATGCTTTTTACATACCTCAAAAAGGTGCTTTCAAGATAAAACATATTTTTAATATTGTTACCATAAGTGCCATTTATCGCTTTTAGGATACTCCACGATAAAGAATGTACTGCAAATTGTCTTCTTAAAAAGCTTCACATTTTAGAATGAAGCGAGTCAATTTTCCCAAGTAAACTGTTTTGAGAAAGTATGCTTTAATCCATATTCTAATCTAATTAGATATCAAAATAGAAAAAGTAGTTTGTCTACTTTCAAAAAGACTGTAGTTTGTTTAAGCACAACTTGTTTTTAGTACAATTTGTTATATCTCTAGTGGCAATAGTAGAGTGTGTACTTTTTATATTAATAATCGTTGAAATAAGTTTAACACAAATATTCCTTGTTTTGTTTTTCTTTTTTGTACTATATTTGTATAAATTATTTATGTGTTTTAACCAAAGATAGTATTTTTATTGTATAAATTATGAATGTTTAATACATTTTCTATATAAACAATTACTACCTTTTTTTCTTTACTTCACATATAAAAAACCTAGTCGGTTACTTTTGAATTTTTTTTGTGTAGTTTTATTTTGAGAATGATAAAACTCTATGCCACTACAATGTAAGGAGGGGCCAATTTCAATATGTACTTTTGTGGGTCTTGTTTGTCCCGAGTCAGACCAAAAGGTTCTCCGAAATTTTTTTTTTTTTTTTGAGAAAAATTGAACAAAAACCCTAATATCTTGATTCGTTTTAAGAGAAACAGAGGAGATACATTTATCATTTTTGGTAAGTTTTCTTTTAATTTTAGGGATCTTATTTATACACAATGTATAACTAAGTGGGTAATATGTGCTCCCCAGAATATACTAATCTGAAATTAGTTTAATTTTTTTATTTTTATTGTGACGAAATATAAATAAAAAAGTAACTGAAAATGCTGCAAATAAATAATTACAGAATTTTTTAATCCAACCGTCAAGATATGGCGCTTTTTAAACTGCACTTAAATTCTTGTCTACACTGCTACTGGGCAGTTCCCAAATCACTATACTTTTTTTTTGTCAATAAGGACAAGGCATTGACATAATTCTCGAGTGATGATTTATTAAATACCGCCTATTAATTATAAGTAAACCTAATGTTTTAAAATTATTATTTTTGCTATTGTAGAAATGTTTCTCATGTATGATTCAGTATGTATTTTATTGGAAATGCCATTTTCCAGATGGAAAATTGAGAACAAAAAGGATTTTTTAAATTGCGTGAGACTTGTGCCTTATTCTCTCGATATGGAAAAAAGGGGAAGTCAAAAGACAATGTGTGCGTTCGGAAGTTTTGGAATTCGGAGTGTGGAAGTGTTTATTTAAAAAAAATTTTCTGTGTGCCGTGTTTAATTGTGGGTGTAAAGTAGGACATGTGAAATAAGGAGGGATTTAACAATTTTGGGAACGTCACGTGAGGCTGTCGTAACAATGAAGCTTCTTTGGAACATACATATACAGTGTGCGTTAATGTTCGCATAAGTCCACAAGCCGAACTAATATTTCTATTTTTTGTAAAATCTAAATGAAAACCCTTCTCACGAACGTCAGTTTTTCGGTAATATTGCAAATGCAACTAAAAATTAATTTAAAGCCATTTGACCTTTAAAATTAAAAAATTTTCACCAGTGGAGCTTCTTTTCTTTTTAGTCAATCAATAAATATGCTTCACCTATTCTTGTTTTCTTTTTTTTTTTTGTTCTAGGTATGTGATGTGATATACCGTGTATCTGTGCATCTTCACTGTTAAATTTCTGTGATATAATCAAAATTTGACAATATATTTCAAGTTCTCAATTGGTTATGCGTTTGCTGGTACGATAAACAAAAACTTCACAAAATGAAAAAAGTTACTCGATATCTCAAAAAATTATGTTGTTTTCATCATTCTGACTCATTTTAGCTACTTTTTGTCTATCCGCTTGACGGTCCACTCAAAAGTGTAGAAATTGGCCCACCCTGTACAACAGTAGAGAATTGGTTCATAGCAGTAATCTCGGTCAAAATTCTGTATTTGCTGTTACTTTGATTTGCGTATCAAGTACAAGAACAAAAAAAGTTCTATGAACAAAACCATCTTCATATCCAAAATGAATTTCCTATTTATATTTATTAAAAGAAAAAAATGTCAGTTATCCATGATCAAATCACTCTGATCGCAAATGTGTCACTCTTATCTAATTCTAGCTAAAGGCTGGTTCACGTTAGAACGAAATTAGCAAGAAAATTGATAAATTCTCGAAGAGGTTCAAATAATATCAAATTTTTTATGAAATTCATATTACATCCTACAGATAATAATAAAATTAAAAAATTAGTTAAAACGGTATGTAAAACTGCAACTTGCACATGATAATGTATAAGTGTAACAAACAATAAATAAAATTATGTAAAAATTACCTAGGATTTTATAGTATTTCGTTTTTATAGGAACAACATTTCTTATTAATGCTACTTTTGCGATTTGCAAAAATATACTCACGATCGTTTTAAATGAACCAGCCTCAAGGTGTGCATTTTATTAATTCGAATCTGAAACGAGGAATTGAATGCCCTACACAAAACACAAAATGCTACCTAAATAAATTTTTCAAGATATTTATTTCAAAATTCTGTGGAAGTCCAATAGCCCCTACAATTTTTTTCACATGCTGTTCTATTGTGATTTCCGTCGTCGCGTATTTTCGTTTAACCGTCGTAGAGAGAAGCAATACATTTTTTATTAGAAACGCAGTTGGTGAACCATTTTCTACCCTTTATAAATTGTTTAAAAATTGTTTTTATAAAAATATACTGAGCAAATAGTACACCGTAACCGTTTTTTTTTTTTAATTATTGCCAAAATCATTTTGGGTACTAGTAAGTATTTGGAATGTTATATTCGTGTTGTGAATAAAAAGGGGCTCGTAAACGAAAATATGCGACAATCCGAAGCAGTTTGTAAATTAAATCACTGAAATTAGTCACAAGTATCACTATTTTATTCTACAATACGAAATTAAACATTACCGCACTTCACCTTAAAATTGTTTTAAGTCCACTTCGATCTTCCTCACTGGTTGCTTTAAACAAAAGTCTTTTGTCAGTATATTATATTTTTTATATAGAATTGTAGTTTATTTTTCCTAAAAATTTTTAACATAAAATGTTTGGGCTATTTATCATTCATTCGACATTGCAGCATTTCCTAAATAAACAATTTTATACACACATAGTTTCAAGAAATCTTAAAATATAAAACTTTTTTCATTATTCACAATAGCTAGGAAAATGTTTATGTAAAAAATACCGCGGTGTACTTTCCTCTCAAAATAATAATGCACTTAATATTTTAAAAATTTCTAATTAAAAACTAAAAGATTTTACATGATTAAACTATTTATGACGATAGCTTCAATTTTGTTTAAACCTATTATACTCTACGATCAGGTCCAAGTTCTCATCGGTAATTTCCCTTAATGCTATTTATTAAAAAACAGGATATACATTAGCTCTCTGCACAAAGACAAAATTACACGAAAAGAAATTGGACGGTACAAAAAAAGCATGAATATACCATTTTTACAAAATAAAAGATGAAAACAAATTAAGTATATTCTTTTTACAACAGTGACTCATTTGGGAACCCTAAGCTACACATCACAATTTGTTGTAAATAAATGTTTTCATCATCATATTTAAGTTAAAACCAGAACGCTTATGTACATAGTTTGATTTTTATAAAAAAGAATACATACAAATAAAATCTACTAAACTAAATATCGGGATTACGAAATGAGTCACAAAAACAAGGCGGAAATATGTTGTGATGTAAATGTAAATATTCCAATTTTTACGATATGTATAGCTTAATGTGTTTGAAAAAACATAAAATGTGATCCAACATGCACTTCACACATTCGTAGCAGTTTGCAGCCCAATAAGAAATACGTCACTTGAAGGAGACACCGTTAATGCACCTCCGACGGTTCTGGCTTTGGTGCATGGTGATTCGCTGGATCTGGGGTACTTATCGGCTGTGGAAAGAGAAAATGCTGCTGTTAATATCGCATCGACATTCTACAAAATTATTCTGCTCTACTTTTACTCAACTGCAAATGTTAATTAATTTATTTATTTAAACTGATCCAATGCTTACCTAATAAAATAAATACAGTTTTTAGTTGTTAAAAGAAGAATGAAGTTATTAAAAGATGGAAAGCAAATGAATGTAATTAATCATAAATGTCCACAAATTTGCAACTTTCATGTTTTTTTTTTAACGATTCAATATGTTTGTAAACATAAAAATTATATTATGAGATATTTTTAAAAACTAGTGTCCTTTGATAAAAAAATGCCAAAACGTAATCATAACTATACTGAAGCACATGGAATGTTTTGCTTGAAACTTAAATCCTTCAAATCATCCCAATTTTAAAATATAATAGGGTCATTTCCCATTTTTCTTTTTAAAAGATTCAATTGAAATATGTAACACGTATTTCGTCATTTATTAGGTTATTTTATGCAAAAAAAGGTACACGATTTGTGATAACGTAGATTCTAGAGGAACTGCTGTGTGTACTAGTACAGTCTTCATAAATGATTACAAGCCACGTGACCGCTGATCTTTAGCAACCCAACATTGCACGATTGGTACTATCAACTAAAAATTAGTAAACCTTAGCATCACCAATATTAAATCCGTTTACAATGAACAATGACAAACCGTTGTGTCTACACTTGAGATAATGTAATCGCTGATTTGTTGAACAGAATGTCATGAATGAATGAATGTTGCGTTTTAATGTAATCTTGATCTTATTTTAATTTTACCGAAATTTAATTGTCAACGTGAAGGAAATAAAATTACTGCACCAAACAAAATTACTGGTTAAATGGCTTGTAATCATTTATGAAGGCTCTGTATTAGGATTAACTTTCTATCATGCTGTAAAGGCAAATACACAATTGATTTTAATACACATACAATTTCAGCCTATGATTTGTCAATACTGGCATATTGCGTTTCGTTGCAAGTAAATATGCACTGTAGATTTACACCAAATTCTTTCATACAGCTACCGTTTCAGCATACTATACCACTGTAGGAATGAGAGTGCACTATGTGTGTTCTATTTTTCTTACGTTGCCCGCACAGTTCCGAGAGAGAAATTACTTATAAAGTTGTTGCGATGAAAGGGGTACAAGATTATTGACCATTTCTAGTAGTGCCATCTATACTGCAGGATTACAGAATTCTCGAATCCTGTTTAATAAAAATTTCTATGTTTCCAAAAGGTCCCCGCAACTATCCTTTTGGAAAACCGGTCCCGGTCGAATGGCACGGAACTTTGCCGAATGATAGTCCTCAATGTGTTAATCAAAAAGTCCATGGGACCTAGGTCTGAAAAACTACTAAGTGTTCAGGATGCATAAAAACATAAGATGTCGCTCAAGCAGTATGTGTTGCTATCGCTGTTCTTCAGTACATGCTTCACAGCACACGAAAATACATCAAGAAACAGGTTAGGTATGGTCACTTAATAAAGAAATATTTGTTTATACTCGCCCGTAAATCATTGGACTCGATGGTGATCGAGCAAGTGGAATCGATAACTTCAGAACAGTAGTTTTTCAGACCTAGGTCCCATGGACTTTTTTGATTAACACATTGGGGACTATCATTCGAAAAAGTTTCGTACCATTCCACAAGGATAGTTGCGGGGTCCTTTTACCTCTAACACAGAGGAGTAAACCCCAATCTGCCTTTGCATATTATACAGTACCTAATCATCTATTGTTTTAAGGAATTCCAATAAAACATGAAAAACAAAAGAAGTAATTTTGTTTATTTTCTAAGCATTTAATATTTAAATAACATTTTATTTGAAGTTTTACCAAATAGTCCATTTAATGTGATACCAAAAATTTGAAACTTTGTAGAATCTTTTGAAAAACATCCCCCCCCCCCCATTTTCAAGGGGGAGAAAAATTATTAATGGTTTTGTAGACTGAAACCCTTGCATACTCCATTACAAGTTCTGGGTTTCTTGTCTTTAGCTTGCGGGGGTTTGTCGGAGTGGATTTTTTCATAGTGAATAATAGTGAATTGTATTAATCGATACTAGTATACCGCCGGGGTTGAACTAATCTCTGCCCATTCGGGATTTTTATATGAACATATGGCATTTTCTATAAACTCTAGAGTGCATATATATTTATAATTTTAAATTAAAATTAAAAAAAAAAAATTCCCAAAAAATCAATTCAGCAATCGAACAAAAACCGTTCTGAACCATTTGTAAATTATTTCACCTCAGGTAAGTGATTTAGTTGATATTTTCTTTAAAAACCCAATTGAACATGCCCAGGCCTGATAGCGCGGAGAATAAAGTGTTTTTGTACATCAGGGGTTGTTATATGAGGGCATGTTGAAAAATAACGCCACCATCATGAGACCCATCCTAGAAAACCTCTAAAAAGATCTTTCTGAGCTTGTTTTCTCACTTTTCAGGTGACTTCTGTATTGCGAGCAGGGCAGTTTCAACCGCTGAAGGTTGCTAAGGTCAACTCAGTGGCGGCTCGTCAGGTGACGCAAGTGACACACTGCTTCACTTAAAATTTCCGTTTGGTTGTGTAATTTAAAATTATTTTTAATTTTATATAAATTTTATAATTTAGGTACAATTCTATATTGAAAATGTATTGTGTTTGTTAGACACAATAGTTACGCGGTGACCGCCTTCTAAAAAACCATTGCCTTCGTTGAGTGCGAAGATCAACCTCGAACCATACAACGTATAGTATACACAACTGACGCAGATTGAAATCAGTCTGTATTCTGCTTCTCTTCGTAGCATTGTTTATGGCGGTTATCATGACGAGGCGGCCAATACGTGATTAAACTACGGGGTGGGGGAACGAATGACACAGAAATTGAAGCAGCATCGCCCATCACCTGCCTTTAACAGTTTATACGATACGCGTCGTCCAGTGCACGATTATAACTGTTCCTAGTTAATACTTGTTTTGTATAATAATTGTTGAAATGTTTCTAATGTATGATCCAATATGTATTTTATTGGAAACGCCTTTGTCCAGATGGAAAATTGATGACAAAAAAAGATTTTTTAAATTGCCTTATTCTATTCGAACATGTACGTTCGAAAGTTTCAGAATGAATGGTATTCGGAGTATAAGTGGTTGTGTGGAAGTGTTCATTTAAAAAAAACTTTTCTGTATACCGTGTTTAATTGTGGTTGTAAAGTCAGGCATGTGGAATAGGGGAGGGGGGATTTAACAATTTTGGGAAAGTCATAACTGTCATAAACAACAAAGCTTCTTTGGAACATACATGTACGGTGTACGTTAATGTTCGCAAAAGTCCACAAGCCGAACTAATATTTCAATTTTTTATAAAATCTAAATGAAAATCCTCACGAACGTCAGTTTTTTGGTAATATTACAAATGCAACTAAAAATTTCCAGATTCATTTAAAGCCAGTTGATCTTGAAAATTTGAAAAATTTTTTTTTTCTTTTTAGTCAATCAATGCTTCACCTATTCTCAATATCACAAGCCGCCACTCAGTCAACTGTACTTTCGAGATATTTAATCTGACCAAAAGCATTGAAGAGAATATTTTGGAAATAGGTCTGGGAAGGTGGCGGGGAAATATAACACCACCATCGTGATACCCACCCTCGGAAAACCCTAGGAAACCTTCAAACCTAGCCAAGCATTTTTAATATTTTGTATATTTTCCTATTGTAGGTGGGAGTAGGTGGTTCAACCTCCGAGGGTCACTCCGGGATATGCTAGTGTCAATTAATATAATTTATTATTATTCACCCCTAGACCCTGGAAAGTGGGGTGGTTTTTCCTGGATAGGGGTAGTATGCAAGGGTTTCAGTCTATGAAACCATCACCATCGTTTTTTGTTTTTTCTTGACACACAAAAGGGGGGGGCAATGATGACTCAGAAGATCCTACAAACTTTCAAGTTTTGGGACTTTGTTAAATGGAGTAAAAGAAAACAACCCTATCATAATTACATTTTTACATCCATAAATTGTATGTCCTTTTATTGTGTATTTTCTGAAACAGAAAATTACATTAAAAAGTTACTTGCTTTATTTATAACAATCAACTAAGGATAGTAGACACATGTACAGGGAGTAACTTTAATTGGAGGTTAGTTTTTTAGGGATAATAGTACGTGTTCCCCAGAACACTACTTTTTAAATCAAATAGTCAGGAATTGACGCGTGTGTTTGTTACACTAGCCTGTCAACGGCGGAGTATGGAAATTATGAAAAAAAGGTTAAAAAACAGTTTCTTTCACAATGGAATTTGAGAGAACAAACAAATGTGTTCCTGAAAATCACAGGTAGCCTCCGTGAAAATATCATCCCCATTCAAGTTACACCCTGTATGGTAAAACTTCAGTTATATGAGTCTGTCCACTGTTCTAATTGTCCATGATATGACGCCGTTTTTCCACTATGGGTTATTGTGCCTATTTTTGCAGCCAGAAAAATGAAATTCAATATAACAGATGGGCGGAATGACCATTTCCTTATTGTTTTATAATTAAATTACATATTGTGTATAATT
>NW_019417641.1:53807-54688 GCF_000390285.2 Anoplophora glabripennis | reverse complement strand
TATGTCGGTGAAATACATTCTCAAAGTTCGCCCCTAAAAACAGATTTTTTCTAAATATCTGGGGTTCTAATCAATATTTTGAAATAAAACAGCATGCAAAATTACTTATGAAAAAACAGATGTTTCGTTAGTGATTTCGTGTTTGGGGGTTGCTACCCTTATTTTTTATTTCAAAAAAACTTAATTTTTCAAACATTTTTTGTATATAAAAAATTCATATTTGTTAAAAAAAATTAAAAATATAACTTGTGTAAACAAATGTAAATGTAAACAAAATTAAGTTCTCGAACAACCTCCTAGTGAGCGAAAAATGTCTATACGATTAGAATTAACATTACAAAATAAAAAGTGTTTACTTTTTTTCTAATCATACGAATAATTTGTTCTATCAGCCTCAAACGGATTTAAACGGATGCAAACTACCCCTCATGTTCACCCCCAAAAACAGTATTTCTGTGACATCTCGGGTTCTAATCAATATTTTGGAATGAAACGAAATGGAAATTATTTCTTATAAAAAAAACAGATATTTCACAAATAATTTTTTTTCTATTGGTCTAAAACGGATTTAAACCGATGCAAACTACCCCTGCTGTTCACCCCTCAAAAACGGGTTCGGTAATTTCCATTTTGTTTCATTCCAAAATATTTATTAGAATATCACGGATATACTGTTTTTGGGGGTGAACATCAGGGGTAGTTTGCATCTGTGTAAATCCGTTTTAGACCAAGAGAAAAAATTATTCGTATGATTAGAGAAAAAGTAAAGACATTTTTCGCACACTAGGGGATTACTAGGGGGTTGTTCGCCCCCTAAAATGAGAAATTATTTTTGTCAATTTGTTTACATAAATCATATTTTTAATATTTTGAATCAATAT
>NW_019417641.1:50422-52812 GCF_000390285.2 Anoplophora glabripennis | reverse complement strand
TTTTGGGGGTGAACATGAGGGGTAGTTTGCATCCGTTTAAATCTGTTTGCGGCTAATAGAACAAATTATTCGTATGATTAGAGAAAAAGTAAAAACTTTTTATTTTGCAATGTTAATTCTAATCGTACATACATTTTTAGCACACTAGAGGGTTGTTCACCCCCTAAAAAGAGAACTTAATTTTGTCAATTTGTTTACATAAATCATATTTTTTATTTTTTTAACATATGAATTTTTTTATATATAAAAAATGTTTGAAAAATATAGTTTTTCTGAAATAAAAAATAAGGGTAGCAACCTTCAAACACGGAATCTAATGTGAAACATTTGTTTTTTTTTTAAAGCAATTTCCATTTTTTTTTTTCATTCCAAAATATTGATTAGAACCCCAGATATTTAAAACTGTTTTGGGGGGCGAACTTTGTGGATGTATTTCACCCCCTAAATATGTTTTCCGCTGATAAAAAAATATGTCATTTAATTTTTTATGTTCTACAACAGAGTCTACAACATATAAAAATATTGGAAATCGGAGAGTTGGGGTTTGGGTAGTTTCCTTGTTAGATAGATCCTTCTTCGTTTGATTTATCCTAACAATAATTTTAGGGTAAATACTTACCTATACTTAAATACTTAATACTTAATAAATACTTAAATTTTACAACTTATCTTCGATATGCGTTTATAAAACCGGCAAGTAAATGGAAATTTAAAAAGCCGTTCATTTTCATCAGACGGTACGTACGTTAAACTATAGCAACACTAAATTCCTTGCCTTTAAAAAGTGTTATAATTATAATAATAAGTGTTTGCATTTGTTTCATGTTTCATAACCTAAAAGACATCTGTCACTTATATGTGTTTTTGTCTAATACTGACTCTTGTTTATAATAATTTTGCATAATTATTATTGAAAATGTCGTCTTCAAAAAACAACAAAATTGCAATACGGGTATTTGCTAAAAATGGTCTTAATTCCTCAATAACGTGCACGTTATATCTTAACAGTTAACGTTAACCTTAACGTTTAACCCTGAAGTAACGTAACTGTTATTATGATAAAATGGGATACATACCTACTCGGCCTGAATGACGCTTTTGTCCGACAGCTGGTTATCACCAACCATGTTGTCGTTAAGTCGACTGTTGTATTATTAGGAAAATTTCAATAAAATCAAATATCAAATACATGCAGAAGCTCCTAACGATCCAAGCTCTCAGTACATAATGCGGCAGTTCGTTACCGCGCTCGAGGGTATTGTCAACGTTTTAAGCGTTTTCTTTTTTTTTTATTTACTCTAGTTGGTGCTGAGTTGTGACCTTAACATAAACGCCGATACAGTTTAGAGCGGGTCGTGGAGTTCGTAGGTGTTGGGGTCTATCTCATCCGAGATAGGTTCGAAGTAAAGAAAGTAATGCCCGAGCAATATCAAAATTTAGAAAAATTGAGGAAAGTGGGAGATAATTAATAAGAATTTAAATTTAAATAAAAAAAAAAAATTAAGAAATTTATGTCAGGCGCCAGTAAATTTTAAAGTGAATCTACAAACTTTTGTTTCCTGCGGATTCCTCTTAAATCTAGGTCAGGTTTGTATAACTATGGATCCTTTCTGATCCTGAAGGTAAGTGGAAAAATAGTATCGAAAAAATATTTCCCTTGAAAAATAAAAGGTTAAGTTCCCTTTTGAATTTAAAAATTTTTTATAAAAAAAATTTTCAAAAAATTATCATCAAGAAGTTTTTTAAAAAAACCTAAGTTTGACTTCCAAAAAAAAATTTTATTCAGAAATTATGTTTCTGAGGTTATCTGCGAAAAGTAAATATTGAATCCAAAAAAAATTTTATTCTGAAAAATTATCCAAAAATATTTTTTTCGAAAATTTATTTTCGACTTAAAAAAAAAATTTTTATTATTAATTTTTATTATATCTTGTGAAGGTTTTCTTCAAAAAAAAAACAAGTTTAGAAAAAGGTACAAACTATATTACAATAACTGTACAATTAATATTTTTCTTGAAGAGAAAAATTGACAAAGAGATTAACAATGTTTAACAACTATTAACCTAACAACAATAAGTAAAAGTAAGTCACTGAAATAATCTCTGCAACGATTATCCAGGAACACAAATTCAAACTACCAGACCGTAGAAAAAAGAGTACTAGGTATATGAAAATGAACGTTACTAAACTTATTCAAACTAATTACAAAAAAATCGCGGAATTCTACTAACCACTTTTTATGTAATCCTCTGTATAATCCTTTCGGCTTTTCCGAAAAACTGCACTAACTTTCTATGTCGGTTTCAGTTCCGATCCAACTCTTTAATTACTGAAGGTAATTAGACAATTTAACGAGCACTTTGTATGTCGAAGACTAGCAAGACTCGGAG
>NW_019417641.1:42231-49720 GCF_000390285.2 Anoplophora glabripennis | reverse complement strand
CAAAGTAAAAAAATAATTCAGGTTAGGTATATATTTTTTTTACTGAAAATAGCAGTTAATTTACATTATCGCATTGTTAATGTGAAAATATAAACATTAGACTGTTGACTATTCCATGTTATACGTGTTTTAAGGTCACTTTTGAAGAAGAAACTACATGTAATTTTAAAAACCGTATTTCTGTTTTTATAATGAAGGAATAGTAATTATAAGATTGTTTAAGCTTATTAACTAAAAATTATTGCCTACTCAATAAAAAAATATTATTGTCCTCGATAATCTATTACTGATTAATAAAATATTTACTCTCTTTCCTTATAAGATTGTATGTACACAAATTGGAGCCGTTCCTGAAAAATCGGACGAATATCCGGTGCAGCGGAATTATTAGACTTGAAGCGTTGGCCGCTAGAACAGCACCTGCCGGGGTCCCGTTTCGTGACTCACGCTGGGCGATATTTTTTGTACAAAATCCTGTCCTTAACAGAAACATTATCCCTCTACCGATCCAGCGATGAGGGAATCTTTGATTCAGATACTGCCAGACATTTACAGTGAAATGTGGTGGAGCACCATCATGCATACACCACATGTTAGCTCTGAGTAATAACGGCACATCTTTCAATAACTCGGGTTTTCCAAAAATTCTAAATAAATTTTCCCATTCAGTCTATTGGATATATTGGATAGAATAACAGAGCAAATAATAATGATATCAATGATCTCAGACCAAACATTGATGCGAAATTCATGCTGATAACGTTTTCACTTTGATAGCATTTGGATTTTCTTGAGCATACACATATTCATTGTAAAACAGAATTGGCAGGTACAAAGATCTAAAGATCAATCTGAAATTATAGTCAACCTACAAAATCAGAACTTACTGGCACTTTTGTTAAGTATTGTAGTATGGGTGGCAAGGTAATGTATACATTTAAAAAATATTTTTTTGTACCCAAACCGCACATTTAATCAAAATTTTACAAGACGCCCAAAAACTTCCAATCGAATAAAAAATGGTCATTATTGCCCGCAAGAGGAAAAAGTTATGAACGGATATGCTCACCATACATCAGTTTTGTAGGAGTTGTAAGTTTTAAAAAACACTGTATAACACCAAAATTTGTAGATTGAAAGCAAAAGTCCACACCTCAAAAATAATCAAAATCGAATAATACGTATTCGAACTATTTACAAAATTCAAAAAATTTTCACTTACTTTGAGGCCATCTAGCGGCCAAACGAAGCGATTTCAGATATAGGTGAATTAGCCTAAATCTGCCTATTTTAAGTCCACGAATCTGTGGTCTTCCGTTGTACACGTTATTCTGGGACACCCTGTTATATACAAGGTATTAACGAAATAAGTACTCATTTGAGAGTGTGTAAAACATATTGAAATATGATGAAAACCTTAGTAGAGTTTTTGTCGGTGTCGGCCCCTAAGGGAGATACGGCCCCTTGAAGGGGTAACTCAGAAACAGTTTTTATTGCATAACTTCAAAACGGTTTAATATTGTAATCATGAAATTTTGGTGATGTATTACTGTTTGTATGCTTAATAATCGATATAATATGCAAATCAAATTTTGTTACAGGGGCGTAAGAAAATGCGGGGCCATGGGACAACTTTTACAATTTTTTTTTGTACGCAATTTTTTCTAGTTCCTGAACCGAAAATATGCAAATTTATTATATTTTTCATAAGAAAGCTACTCGTTACATTTTAATAGCATGAGTCGTTTTCTAATAAAATCCATTTCATTAATTTATTACGTTCTCAAAAATTCCTACTGCAAAATAAATTTCAATTTCCCAGATTGTCTTTTTTTTCGTATCTTGCAAAATAAAGTATGTTTACTCTTAAGCAAAATAACATTTTTGTGTTTTTGACCCACCCTGTACAACAAAATTGAAGTTCGTTATGGTGATTCGTATTTTCTAGATAAGCAAAAACTTTTATCTAGAATGCTTTCTTTTCGTATCTTTCACTTTTTGGTCCATTTGTCTTCTTGTAAACTCAATCCGCGGACATACTGTATATGAGCAAAGTTGTGTAATTTATTTGCTGGGAATTTGTGTTTTATTTATTTTGCTTTTAAGATGTTTTGTTTGTTGCTACTCTTTTAAAATCCTTCAAAGCAAAAACGTACTTAAATATTTGTCTAGGTACTTTAAACATTAAAAAGAATCATCAAATAATATGAATATTATTGTCAATTATTTTTAAACAATAAGATGAAGTTTTTATTTTATGGTATATATATTTGTTTGTCGTATTCCACCCTTCGAGCGAGCTTCAGGATTTCAGAACACCCCGTATATTCATAGAAGTCATAATCTTGTACCTACGGATATGCCGGAGACCGCTGAATTGAAAAGGAGGCGAAACAATCATATTCACCTACCTTTCCAATTCAAACCAAAAACCCGCCACGGTTGTGAAATCAATCGCCGTCGGCCGGGCAGAATGAAAAAGCCTCTATAGGAGTCTTGAGACATCGATCCTCACGGCGATAGCGCTCCCAGAGCGTTAAAGACCAATTTCACCGACCTTTCCAGTGTCACCCGCATCGCGACCGATCTCGCCTGGGTCTGCCATCCCGGCGCGCAGTGACCACTGCCGCTGCTCTCGCAACCTGCAGTCGAACCCCGGGACGCTTCACGATGACATTTGGAAATGGCCATTAGAAATTTCACCACCCTTTTGAATTGGTCAAGGACGCTATCGCCAATAACTCCAAAAGTTATTGAGCGATCGGTGTCAAAATTTAATGCAGCACTCCTCAAGTCGCTAGCATTATCTCACTAAATTTTCGTCCGAATCGGATGAGCCAAAACGCCGTTATACGGGGAAACGCGGATTTCACGTTTTCCGCGTTTTCAGCCGTTCCGCTCATTCGATCTCGGCCGAACCCTCCAACCACACTAGAGTATCGCTAGGTGGTTGTCATATCCAAATTCGAACCGAATCGCCCGACTACTAACGGCCAGCTAAGCCATAATAGGTTTTCACGCCTTTAGAGCTGCCGCCGAAAGTATCCGCGCGATCTCGGTCGAACCCTCCAACCACGGCACTATGTCATGCCGTGTATCAACAGACAAAATTTCAAATGAATCCATCAAGAAATAAGACCTCCGTAAGCCCTTTTACGAAGACGGGGAAAATTTCACCGATGTTTCCAATTTCCCCGTCTTTGGGCCGAAAGGACCGTCTTCCGAAGGTTCCACCGCTCTGGCGGTTGGATGCGATGCTCGGCAGCCTAAGCCGAGACCGCGGGTAGAGTTTTTCCCAAACCGGGAAAAAACTCCAAAATCCCCGACGCCGACATCGACTATCCGGAGAGGCCAGAGGGGAACGAGTCCCGGCGTTGATGGGGACGATGGATGATTTTGGTTCGAGATTTTGGCGGACAATTCAAGGCCCGGTCCGCCAAAAGTATGGAAATCCCACAAAAGTGATCGAACGTCTACTTTTGACGTTTACAGTACTTCAGTGGGAGTACATGAGACGGAAAGCGATACAGAGCGAATTGTAACAAATCTTATTCATGGTAAATAACTTGTATATGTTAATTGTGAATCTTTGTTGTTTATTAATTTTATTCAATATATACTTTTAACATATCTTCCACGGTTTGATTGAAAAAACCCTGTCATCAAGCTCAAGAACTTTGGAGCTCAAGCTCACAGGCTCGCTTCACGAGGCTTCCGTCGAGGCTGCCATTCCTCGACGTGATATTGATAGTGCTTTGCAACCACTACTCGCTTAACGAGACAACCACCCGAGGTAGCCTAGCCTGAGGTGAAGACCCTGTTCGATAGCCCCCTGCATCGAAACAGCGGTAAACTCCAGGATCCACTTGCGACCTGCGAAACCGTCCGAGACTGACCACCTCCGACGAAGATCCTGTGCGATAGCCATTCGCATCGACACAGCGATACTTCAGGCTCCTCCAGAGACCTGCATACCGTCCGAGGCTTGCGACCCTCCGACGAAGACTTTGATTCCGACTGTGCCGGCTCCATCGAGAGACCCGCACCTCGGTACAAAGTACACACATAGGCTCCTACGAGACCTACAATTCAGACTCCATTGAGATCTGCAAATCCGAGGCAATCTTCCTCGTCAAACTTCTAGGCGGTCACTCGTCGAGGCAACCTTCCTCGTCAAACCCCTACGAGGCATTTACTTTGTGACCCACGGGCACAAAGCAATAGTACGCACGTTATTGTGGCGGCGTACTTCCAAATTTAGTAAAGAAGTTATCCTTACTTCTAGGGCTCCCTCGAGAGACCCACATTTAATAGTAGAGTCAGTGCTTACTACAAGACGTCTACAAGACTTTCGGAGCAAAAGAGCTTGCTCCGACATTGTCGTACGGGGAAGATGAACCCCTGCGACGCGACTACGAAATCCAGTGCTACGAGGATTGGTGCCCTCGAAGGTAATACTACGAATAATAAATTAGATCGTGTGAGTATGATCAAGACTGAGCTGGACGAGACCTCGTCCCAAATCGGAGAGACCAGCGGTCACACGAACTGCCCTCACACCTGTTTGCCGGCGAAAGATCTCTCGACATTCGGGGTGAAAGAGGAAATGGCCTCTCCTGCCAACGCTATATCGATGCTCCGCGAAGAGTCTGAGGGACCGAAGATGGTGGCTCGCGGAAGTACGCGGCACGGCGCAGCCACAGCGCCGTACGCGTTGAGGTCCGCTGCTACGCGAGTTACTGGCACCATCTCGACCACCCCTCACGACGCACTCGCGGATCCGAGTAGCAACCAAGAGTTACCACGAAGTGGGTCACCCACAGATACTCGGGACGAGGTTCAACCTACGTACCAACTGGTAGGGTCCGGGGAATCCCATGAGTCCAACCACGGTTCACGGTCTGGCCCCGATAGCGGCCTACCTCCGAGGTCGGGTGTTTCGGAACGTGAGCTAGCCGTCGGTGACGACGCTACAGTTCATTCAGCTTTTTTACGAAGTGGTATCCAGCGGGAGCAATGCGCATCGCGTTCGGGTGCCATAGTAAGCGAAAACCCCTTAGCCGACTACGTCATAGGTGACGAAGCCGGCCTTTTTTATCAAAACAATACTTGTACGTCGCCCGTCCATTCTCATGATTTCCCCCGAACATACGATCATCGCCTAAGTGGTCCATATCAAGAAAGTCTAACCCGACACGACGCTCAACGCGGAGCTCGACCTTCTTCGTCGAGATCTCCCCCGCGAGCTCGTGTCCTAGACACCACGTCTGTAGGTCATATCCACCACAGATTCCAATCGTCAGAGAATATAGTGCGACCGGGCGTCGATAGCGACGATCCCCGTGAACTCCGTGCGTTCCTGCCGCGGAACCCGGTCAAGGGAACTAACATCCCAGATCACAGGTTGCGACATGGTTTCCAACGTGGAGCTCGATTAGAACTCCCGATGTCTCCACTGAGGACCCATGCCGACCGAACACAACATCCCGATCATAATTCCCCGCACAATTCTCAAATATTAGGCACAAACGGTCATATATCGCGACATGGCGCCCAACGTGGAGCTCGATTAGAACTCCCGAGGTCTCCACCAAGGGCCCATGCCGTCGTGGCCGATCATTACGATCATGCTCCACGACATGTTTTATTTATAACAATTTCTGAAGAAATGGACAATTAATTAATTTTTTGTCCGCATGGAAAGGCCGTTGGGGATTATCTAACTCTATGAAAATGTTCTGCAGCTTCATACAACGTTATTATTCTTTTATAAGTGCAAATAATGGTACAAGTGATTATTGCTTTTGTATGGAATCGCAGAACTTTATAAAACAAATTTATTAGGCCTGGACGCGGCCGTTGTATATGATTGATACATCTTGCGGCTATACTAAATTTGCCAGAACATGGTTACCGGGAGTACATGGCGTCACTGTCTTGTATAAAGTCACTGTAAATGAAATGAAATACCAGAGACATTTAGGAGAATTTTAGAAATAATTACATTTATTTAATTAAATTGTGATATATGACTTAAATTTTTTATATCAGTTTTGTCATTAACACTTTATTTTATTTAGTATGAATCATTTCTTGAATTAGTCTTTTGTTGTAATTTGGTTCTTTGACTAAAATTTTAGTTTGATTAAAATTAAAGGAATGCTTTTTTTCTTTCATGTTTTTTGAGAGCTGTAGAACAATTTTTTGTGTATTTATGACCTTTTAATATGTTTTCTAAATTTTATGAAGTCATACCTATATATTGACTATCGCAATCATTACATGGAATAGAATATACATGTATATGGTAGTACAATATACTGAAGGTCTGTAGAATTTTGATCAAAAATTACAATTTTTTTCTTTCTTGACTTATTATAAATGGTTAAATTTCTTTGTTTAGTAATTTTGTTAATGAATTTGGACGCATAATTGTTATTATATAATATATTTTTTCCACGGTCGGGAGTAGAAATCAGTTTCTATGACATCAAAATTAAAACAGAAGTAGTCGATTATTCCCAAGGGAGTATAATGCTCCCAAGGGAGTTTACATTATGGAGAACGTTTTTCATGCAAAAAAAAAGATAACATTGAAATTATTTATTGACATTTAAATTAAATGTTACATTTGTACAATTTTCAAAATTAATATTAGAAGGAATATTACTTTCGCTTACATTTACAGTTTTTGTGATTGCGCTAGTAGTGGTACCAGAGAACACTATACCAACGAGAAGCGACAGAATCGGCGGTACCTTTGATGTTTTGTGGTCACGCTAGAGTCGACCGATTTGACAGAAAAACAATCGTTTACACTGAGAGAAGTTACAACTAATATTTTTATTAAACAGATATAATATTTTTCTGCAATGTTTGAAATAGTTTTTTAAAAATAGGTACCTGACAATGAAATAACTTTTTTGGGACAATCTTCCACAATTTTTGCCTCTAGCTCTTCTTGCCCATTTCTAAGTTGAGGAAACTGCATAGGTATTCCGTTTGGCAATAAGGTTATTCTTACATTCCCTTTACCAATATAGGTTATATACATCCACAATCCTAGGCAATAAATCGAGTCTATTGCAAGTTTCTATCCACATTCGAGCACTGCAAACAAAAATAAAAATTCTCCTAAAGATATTCTCTATACTTATGCAATACCATATTACAAGAAAACACACCACATTATTTTAAAAATCAAAATACTTTTTTCTGATTTACAGTTTATAGGTAGGTACTTAAAATAATAATAATAATTATTACCTTTCTAATCCTTACGTAATTTCAAAAGTTTTGATCCTTCACCAGTTTTGGATGAACAATCGCGAAAAGCACAATAATAACCATGCATTTTATTGATTTCAAGTTGATTCTAATTGTAGATGGAAACGAAATACAATACAAATAAATCCACTATCAATTAACATTATACAACACAACTGTCCACCGCCAAAAAACTATTACTCGTTTCTTCTATTTATATTTG
>NW_019417641.1:38324-40744 GCF_000390285.2 Anoplophora glabripennis | reverse complement strand
GAATTTTTACAATCAAGGAAGAGCCTACATCCTCAATATCATCTACAGTTAAATTGACTAGTTCATCAGTTCGACAAGCTCCGGCAATCCCCAGAATTAATCCAACCTATAAAAAATCAAAATACTTAATAATTGAAATACCTAACAACAAAAGTAATCTTACCTTAATCATTAAGAATTCTTTGTCATCTGCACTTGATAGAAAACGCTCGATTTCACCCTTTGTCAATATTTTTGATTTTTTCGCTTGATATCCGTCACCGGTTCTTTTCAAAAATGCGATCAGCTTGGGGAATTTGCTTATATCTATGTTGTCGTAAATTATCAAGCATGACTTAACCATAGAATATTGCGCCCATAATGTGGAAGACTTGTAATTCTTTGCATTTTCACTGAAGTATGCCAACAAAACATTCTCGCTGTATACTTGAACATTTTTCTCGGCGCACCACTTTTTGAACCGATTGTAGGCTATATCGTATAAAGATCTTGACTTCGTAGGCAGCAAATTGCTTATTGCAATATTTGCAGCCTCCACAATCTCTTCCGACTCACAATTATTCATTGTGCACTAAACAAACTTTAAACTAAACCAAACTAGCACCTTAATTTGACAATTCTTTTTGTTTGTTTATTTTGTAGTTATGACAATAACTCAACGACTACTAAATAAATGCTCAAATCCGAATACAATAATTCTGGTGCTACTTACTTCATAATGACAAAATATGTGTTTTTAAGTTAATGAGACCGTGGAAAAAATAGTATATACCATTCGGCAGAGATGCTATTTTGTCCTCGGTGCATTGTAGCCCTCGGGCTTCAAATTGCACCTCTGCCAAAATAACGCATTTCTCTCCCTTATAGTATAATGTACTATTTTATTTTATTGATGATTTTAGGCCGGTAATAGGACTAGTTAAATATAACGCTCTGTTAGTCAAACCGATTACAACACATTTTTTATATGTTATAGGATGGTGGGAATTAAAATTTAAATATCTGCCAGATGAAGTAGGTTTTGTATACCATTTAGTTAAAATTTTATGTTGGTCAATTAGTTACGTAGTCATAGCCGATCAAAGTTAACCGTCATTTACACTAAATGTACAGGGACATCCATTCGAAAAATACCTTTGGTATTCCGAGTACTTACCAGGTCTAAGTTTGCAATACATTTCTTCATTGGCAACCTACTTTAAAACGCGTGTAAAGTTATTTATGCAAGCGAGAAATTCAAGAAAATCGTACGGACGGTGGTGGTGGGGGAAGCAGAGAGCGCGGCCGCTTCGGCCTGCTCGAAATTGAATCGGCGAGTTCAAAACCGCGACGCGCCTAAAAATTTTTAATATCAGCTTCTAGAGGTCCGATTTTGATGATTTTTTTTAAATCGATGGTTTGCGATTTAGAAAACCAATTAGCGTATTTCAAATGCCCTTCGTTAATAATCATTGGTCTTTCAACAGTCCGATAATTATTTATCTTTAAACTTACTTTAATTATCAACTTTATATTTTACTGTATCAAAGATAAGTGCATAAACTTATATACTGTTTATCAAAGATCAAAAACAAATTTATTTAAATATTCTAAAATTCTTTAAGCAACAATTATTTTCAAAATATGTCGAAAATTAGTAATTAATTAATTAATTAATTATTAATTTAATCATCATTCCTTTTGTGATTAAACTATAATTTAAATATTATTTACTGTTTAAAATATAAGCAAATGAGAAATTCAGTCATTATATTACAAAAGTACAAAATTATAGTACAAAAATTCGACCAATGTTTAAACAAGCGCCAGAGCTCTCCTAATTGACGGAATTGAATTTTTCAAAAAACGTTTGAAAGCTTGAGAGCTCTTCTATATGTGATTAAATTTTCAAGTATCTAAGGGCCTTGGTTTTTGCTGTGCAAAATTTTGAAAATTTGCAAATTTTTTTTCAAAATCTGGATTGCAAAATTATTACGCAAAATCTATCGAACCGATTTTGATGAAATTTGGTGTGATGATTCTACATAATATGAAGTTTTCTTGAACCAAGTATGAAGGTCCTATACCCAATTTAAAGACCCCAAAAAATTCCCTAAAATGTATTGTTTTTTAACCCCATTTTTGGCGATTTTTTTCGATTTTTACAATAATCATGATTCATTCGATTTGTAACTAGTCATATTTTGTAAAATTTAATTACAAACATTTTTTCCCTCTTCCATTTTCGCCTAAAATCAACTCTTGAAAAGATACATACTTAAATAGGAAGAAAAATATGACATTTTTCGAATTTTTTTAACATATTGTGCCGCCAAAAGTTAAGCCCACGTTTTTTTATGCGCATAGAAAAATTTTCATTTCTAGTGATATTTGAAAGCCAAAAAGCCAAAAATCTCCGTGGATATACGATTCACCCAAAT
>NW_019417641.1:0-37564 GCF_000390285.2 Anoplophora glabripennis | reverse complement strand
AGCGTTTTTCTCGAAAACGGTTAGATTTATCGAAACAAATAAAGTATACCTTTTTTATGTCAAAAGGTTAGGAGAACAAAAATATTGAGTCAAATTTCGCATAAAGTGTAGCACAAAAAAGTTGGAACTATTCAAATCAAAATAAAGGATCGTATGTGGCGCCCTCTACAAAATGCGAAAAAACGGTGGGCAAATTTATAATCCTCATCCCGAAAAACCCCCATATACGAAATTTCGTTAAAATATTATGAGTGTGGCGAAAGGTATTGCAAAAAAACAGCAAATAAAATTTAACTTTAACACCCTGTAACTCCGTTAATAATCAGTTTTGGAAAAAATGTTATAGAAAGAGGTAGCATTTATTTTCGGTCTAGAATTATCCCCTGAATATTTTGCTCATCATTTCCGGACACCCTGTATAATATAATATAATATAATGGGGATTATTTATTTTCTTGGGTGTCAGGTTCTAGTTTGAAGGCTGGTCAAAAAATGATCAAAAACAACAGCAGCAATTTTTTTTTTTTTTATTAAAATGTTTTATTCCCGATTGGGAACTTTTTCAAAAGAAATTTTCAGTCAAATCATATTATTTTACAGTCAGTAACTATAAACCTACACAACTAATTCCACATATAGAATATAAAAAAGCACAAAAACAAATAATTTAAAATCACACCTGCATCAGGAGAATTTTGTTATTCTTTTTCATTTTACATTTAATTTTAAAGTTAATATGCCTCGTAATTTAAACTTTATATATGAAAAATATTAATTTAAAAAATCAAGATACCAACTTATGGATGTACTGGATCATTAGTAGATTCGACATTAGTTCGTTGCTCGGCCGAAGGGGCGCGCGACCTTTCGACCAATGGAGTTTAAATTCATTATCATTCACATTACAAATCGCACGATTGCAACTAAGAAATATTTAATTTGGCGGCCGTCATGATAATTTCTGTCATTAGATCTTTTGTGACCTTTCCACGTTGTTCCTGGTTTGAATATAAGATATTCATTAAAAAGAATTCCATCTGTTGTAGTTGAGCGTTCCAGAGGTGTTATGAAAAAGTTACTTTCAACTCCTAATATTAAAGAAGTGCCACCAAATTCGTTGCTCTGCAAACTGCCCTTGATTCGGCTGTTATTAAATATCGTTTGATCGTGTTGTGTTGATCCAGGCCAGCGAGCAACTATATTTTCACAAAAACACCACACCACACATTAATTGACCGTTGCTGGAACCTAGATCTATGTGCAACTTGAGGATTTGCATTACACTAATAGTGAATGTTGTGAAAATTTAGTATAAATACGGATTTTTTGCTATTTGATGTCGAAACCACTGACAAAATTCCACACGGGGCTGAAAATTATTGGTATTTAATGCCTGAATCCTTTGTACATGATAAGGGTGTAATAATTGTTCCCGTAGTACACGCCACACGGTACACCTAATTTTCGGCCAATGTCGCGAGTACTGCGCTTCGGATCTTCCTCAACGAGGTATATGACGTTTTCTTCGTTTTCAAAAACATGTTGCGGCGTTTCCCGTCAGGTGGACATTCCTTTAACATTTGTATTGCCTTTGGCACTGTTCTACTGTTATTTATCTGTTACGGTAACGGACCGCATACAAAAGTCTCATTTAAATTGTACTGATATTCTCCGTACATTAACATCATATTTTTTATCAGAAAACATTTTATACGCCGGCTATGTAATACTGCAACACACAACTAAAGAACACAATACATACTGACCTACCATCAGATTTGCTTGACTGTGGAAGTTACGTGGAACGTCAGCCAATTAAAGAAGCGCTTCACGCATGTAACGAGTTCAAAATATTCTGACCGTGCACGTGCATAGGATGCACAGGGTCGGCGTATATTTATGATTAATCTCCTTCATTAATTTTCTCGAAAACAAGCATTTAAACCATCAGTTGGATGGAAATAGTGTGGGGCAATTGACTTACACCTTACTTAAATTGCTCTTAAATCATCGACTGTGAAACGCTAATTTAAAGTTATTTAAATTGGTTCAAGTTAGTGAAGTGTTGTCCTCTGTTCTATATGTTCTCTACTGTCAGTTATGTCTATACACCTGTTTGTTAAACTCAAATGTATGTAATGGATGAAATTGCAGTGGGTGCCTTGTTGTGACATTACTGTGTTTACTGTTTTTATCTAACTTTAATTTGGACGGACGTCGGCAGACTGGTATAACTTTTGTCTGCCAAATTTAATTTCTTGAATTCCAAGTGTAATGGAGAGTGCAAAAGACGGCAATGTCTATATAAATCAATGCTTGAGATGCAGGCAGCCTATAAAAACTGGTTTAAAATGTATTCGTTGTGGCCGGTTGGTTCATAAGGCTTGTATAAAAATTATGAAGAATATACAATTCGTGGACTCGGACAAGGTTATTTGTTGCCCGGATCCTTCCAAATTGGCTGACAATTGAACTGATGTTGAAGCTTCAACAGTCGTGTGTTCAAAACAATACTAGTGAAATCGACAAAGTGAAAATCAATTAACTTGAAGAACTGATCAAGCAAAAGGATCTGGTGATTCAAAATCAGACTATAGCTATAACGGCTTTAACGGAATACAATGCTGCTCTTAAGCAGGAAATTAGTAATACGAATGTAAAAGCTTCCGGAAGTTTACGACCGGATAAGCAAACTTATTCAAAGGTCGTCTCGCGATCTGACGCCAAAGCGCAAACTTCGAGTTCAACTGGTGTATCAGCTACTACAGTGACTGCTCAAGAAGTTTAAAAAGCGATTCACGATGTTGAGACGCGCCGAATTTGTGACAAAATTGTTCATCTTGAAAATGACAAACAACATGTTAGATTAAATCGGGCAAGGAATGTCGTAGTCTTCTAGTGGGTAGCGGTGCGGGTGCAAAAAACTGCCCTTTTAAAGCTGCACCAGTGATTAAAACAAAGGAGTTTCATGTAACGCACTTTGAGGTTAATGTTGAGGAAGGAAAACTTCTTGAGTATCTTAAGTCATTTGTACCAAATGCTACAGTGAAGAAACTTGTTTCGAGAAATCCTAGCAAATACTCGTCTCAAAGTCAGTGTCCCTGAGGATGAAGCTGATAATTTATTGGTGCCTGATAGATGGCCAAGTGGTCTACGGTTAAATCGCTTTTTTCCAGCAAGACGCCCCCGAAACGGTCCTAGCTAATGAGGCTAATGTGAAGCCCCAAATTTGTCCCAATCCTAAATCACTGTCTTGTCAGTTCTCGTTACTTCATATCAATGTTCAGAGCATCTCCAACAAGATTGACGAATTAAATGTTGTACTTAACGATGATTGTTTGACCTTCTATGTGTGTCGGAGCATTGATTTGAAAGTGACAGGCTGGAAATGATTCGCTAACAGAATTACTATCTTATTTCTAGTTATTGTCGCAGAGGCAAGAGAAGCCATGGCGGTGTGGCGATCTTCGCTACTCAAAGGTTACGTTTGAATTGTGTTGATGTTTCTGAGTTTTGTCACCCTATTCATGCTGAGTTTTGTGTGGCGGAAATTTTAACTACGAACTGCGTGGTGGTAACTGTATATAGGTCGTCCACATCTGGCGACTTGTTTCTTTTTAAGGAATGTATTGATGAATCTGTTAGGTTTTTTATTGGGTAAATATAAACACATAGTTCTTGTTGGAGATATCAATATGGATCTTGATGCGAGGTCGGAACATGTAAACGACTTGTGTAACATTTTTTCTATGTATGGTATGAAACATACTATTCACGTACCAACAAGGATAACTCCCACTACCAAGGCCTGTTTGGATAATATAATTACTAATTTCGATGTTGATAACTGTAAAGTAGGAATCCTCGATACCCACACGGCCGATCATTTGGCCGTATACAGGGTGTTCCAGATAGACCTTCAATTAGACGTTTCTGGAAAANTTCGCCTAAAATCAACTCTTGAAAAGATACATACTTAAATAGGAAGAAAAATATGACATTTTTCGAATTTTTTTAACATATTGTGCCGCCAAAAGTTAAGCCCACGTTTTTTTATGCGCATAGAAAAATTTTCATTTCTAGTGATATTTGAAAGCCAAAAAGCCAAAAATCTCCGTGGATATACGATTCACCCAAATATGGACTCTTTGAAACAGATACCGTCTGGACTATAATTAGGTACTATGGGAAACAAATAATTTAAAACCACAGCTGCATTAGGAGAATTTTGGTTTTATTTTTCATTTTGCATTGAATTTTAATGTTGGTATGCATCGTAATTTAAAATTTATGTGTGAATAATATTAATTTAGAAAATCGCGATAATAACGTGTGGATGTATGTACCTACTGATATCGAATGAGAACAAAAACGACGATTCAATCAGATTGTACGAATGGTAGAAATTTTTGTTGAATTAAAATAAAATGAAATGAAATACCAGAGGAGATTTATTGTAAATCAGAAAGAAACAAATGATGAAATCATAAATTTAACAATTGGATGTATTAATCAAATCCACCGTAGATTTTTCTGTGTCGAAATCAATAATTTCCAATTTACACAAGAACTGTTGACATTGGATATAGGGAACTATAGTATAATTTTAAAGTAAATTTAATTCTGCATCCATTAATGTAATAATATACAGGGTGTACCGTTAGAAATTTTTGAGTACATTCAACTTCAACGTCACAATATTGGCCACATGTTTTTAAACACACTGTATGAATTTTTGCAAATATGAGAAACTGGTTGAATTCCACTTCTTTTAAATTATAAATGCTAAATTTCATTAATAAATAAAGGTAGATGTCCGAGTTATTCTGTTTTCAAAAATCACTTACATCCCTCAATTTTTTTCGAGAATTGATAATAACATAAAAAGTCACATTTTGGCCTTATGGGCACTATGACGTCACAGTGCTCCCTTCTAGCTACCGCTCAGTCGCGTGGGCTGCCGCGCGGATCACTGTCTTTAACGCACGTTTACTTGGTCATTTCTTGGTCGAATCCATTAAAAAAAATTCAGCGTATAAAGGAAGTCTTCTACTTTACAAAAGTTTATTACAAAATATTAAATAGAACGGCCAGAATACCGTTTTTAAGAAAAAAATTATCACGGCTTCTATTGGTCGGATGGAGACCCTTTTTTTAAAATTCAGGTTTTTAAGCACTATTTGATGTAGTTGATTTGAAATCTGTAGAGATAAGGACCCTAGTTACCGTTTTTTTTTTGGTTTTTTGTTAATAACTTATTTTGCAACTTAAAAATCTGAAATTTACGCAAACGCAAGACAATGTAATTAATTACCTTTCGATCCTTTTTCCGAATTTCGATATCTTGACTTCGGCATTAGATATACGCGATCGCATTTACGACTTTATAATTTTGCAGTGGCCCGCCATTTTGAAATTGGGGTTCCGGATTGCGGGTATTTGTTGAGCAGTTATCTTTTCCTGTAGTTTCATCCAATGTCTGTCAAATTCGTTCTTTTTATTTAATATTGAAAATTTTGCACATTTTTTTTTCACCGCTAATTTTGCAATGTAAATAAAAATTTGTGAATTTTCGCAAAAGCCTATCTTTGTAGCAAATTTGCTCAGAAACAAAATCGATAAGTATACCTCATGTCGATTAGAAGAGGCTTACTTTCGGAGATATTATCGTTGGAAATTCTTCAGGAAACTTATTTTTGATGCAGGCAGATTGCGATCGTCATCTATACAAAACTTCTGTGTTGTTAACCATTGGGCATGGTCCATCCCTGACGTTCTGAGCATAATGAAGTTTCACTTACATAAAAAACAAGCTGTACGCATATGTTATCGATCATCAAATTTGCATCATGCTCAAGTTAATAGTTTAGAGACTGTAACTTTTTAATTTTCACCTTTGCGGGCCCGTAAGTTATTAACGAAAGCCCGTATGAAAAAAATTTATATGAAGAACTGATATTATTCTTACTCGACTTTTTTGTATTAAGTACCGGGACACCCTGTATAAATAAAATCTTATTAGTGGGATTAAACCTTTTTTTTTAGATGAAACTCTTTTTTCTATGTAAAAGCTTTCGCAATATTTTATTACTTCTTCAGTTACACTTTAAGTTATAGATATAATTATAATAATTTAAAATATGTAAGTGGATTACTTACAAGAAACTGAGTTATTGATATTTATAGATAGATTGATAGAACTTGGACATTGACATTAAATGACATTTAATAAATTTTGGAAAAACTAAAATTATTTTATATTTATATAGAATTAATATTAATATTACTCATACTATGATTCAGATTTTTATCTATAGAAAGTATGTTGGAAAATATAATGTTAATGACTTTTGTATCTGTTTTTTTATTTAGAGTATTTTCTTCCTGGTTAATATAAAACATTTCTAAAGAACATCTTTTTGAATAATCCTTTTCTGTTGCTAAAATTTAAAAATTTCATGTCCTGTAGAATTAACTTGTTGTGAAAGTGCACAAGCATCTGGTCTTAATCTAATATCACTTTTATGTTAAGAAATTCGAGACTTAATATTTCTAGAAGTTTGACCTGTGTATGTATAACTTATTACAATTTAAACAATTTATTTTATAAATTACATTAGATCTATTTTCGATTTTTACTTTATCTTTAACTTTTGAGAATAGATTTCTTACTGTTTTTATTGTTTTATTTGCAATTGTAATATTCCTTTCTTGTTTTAAAACATTTTTAATTGTTGGTGTTAATTCTTTTATACAGGGTGATTCATTAACAATGGGAAAATCGAAATCTGAAGATACTACACGTAAAATGGTGACCATTGGCGCAAACATGACATCCGAAAGTTGATAGTTTCGGAAATACAGGGTGTTGAAAGTTCACATTTTAAATTGTTTTTTTGCGATTATTCCGAAAATATCTAGGTTAGGAACTTGAAAATTTTTGAAATTATATATTTTTAAGCTACGAATAAGAAGCGTGTTGCAATTTCAGCGTTGCTCATAGAGGGCGCCTCTTACGACCAACTTTACCGAAAATTTATTTAATAACTTTTTACCCTGTATTTCTAACATGAAACTTGATACAAAACCTGAAAGCAATCATTTTTCCATTAATTATGTATTCTTGTTTCATTTCGGTATCTCGATCCGTTTTCGAGAAAAATCGATTTAACGAGCACTATGTTTTGATGTACATATTGGGATTGCGTCTGATTTCGTTGGCAGCGATTTGTATTCTTTGACACAACTCCTCACGGGAACCAATAGATTCTTTGTAAACTATATCTTTCATTCGAGACCAAAAAGAAAAATCAATCAGTCCAGACTTTTGGGTGGCCAAGCAAAAATGCTTACATGGCCAATCCAGCGATTTGGAAAAACTGCATCTAAATGTGCACTCACTGGCCGGTGGAGCTCTGTCGTGCATAAACCACGTCTCTTCTTAAATAAAATAGAACTTCTTCAAGCCGTGGAAGCATTTTTGCTTGGCCAACCAGAAGTCCGGACTTCATTCTCTTGATTTTATTTTTCTATTTGGTCTCGAATGAAAGATATATTTTACAAAGAATCTATTGGTTCGTATGATGAGTTGTGGCAAAGAATACAAATCGCTGCCAACGAAGTCAGACGCAATGTTGTTTCAAACTCGAAGATCTCTCAGAAAACGTTGTGTAAAGTGTATCAATGTCAAAGGTGGATTCTTCGAACAATTAATTTAAAACATTATTACGTAGGTATTTCATTTGTTTCATTATTAATTGCTGTAATAATATGAAGAAACACTTAGTTTGTTTCGCTTTTAATTTCTCGTATTATCAAAACATAGTGTCCTTAAATCTATTTTTCTCGAAAACGGATCGAGATACCGAAATGAAATAAGAGTAGATAATTAATGGAAAAATGATTGCTCTTTCAGGTTTTGAATCAAATTTCATGTTAGAAATACAGGGTAAAAAGTTATTAACAAAATTTTCGGTAAAATTGGTCGTAAGTGGCGCCCTCTATGAGCAACGCTGAAATTGCAACACGCATCTTATTCGTCTCTTAAAAAAATATAATTTCACAAATTTTCAAGTTCCTAACCTAGATATTTTCAGAATAATCGCAAAAAAACAATTTAAAATTTGAACTTTCAACACCCTGTATTTCCGAAACTATCAACTGTCGGGTAAGGCATGTTTGCGCCAATGGCCACCATTTTACGTGTAGTATCTTCAGCTTTCGATTTTCCTATTGTTAATGAATCACCCTGTATATGGAAATGATTTATATTTTTTAATACTAGAATTTAATATATTTTCATTATTTAATATATTGTTTTGATTATCATTATTATTAATTATGTTATTTGATCTTCTAGTTGAAAAAAGAGTTTAAATTAACATTTATAATAAAATTGTTTAAAATTTGAAACATTACTCTAAAAACACATTTTAATACTATCTATTAACCTTAAAAACTTTGATCAGCCATGCGGTGGCATGGAACTACAATTGAACCAAAGAATCAACAAAAATAAACAGAACCTAGAGGCACACAGGGCAAAACAATCGAAACAACCATGGAACAAACATTATGGAATTTAGAAAAAGAAGGAAACAATAAATTAGGTGCGAAATTTTGAAAAATTATTATAAGCTAGATTCACTAACGTCATTAATAGATAAATTATTAATACTTAACAAATATGTGAACATGATACTTAAGTTATCAATGTCCGAATGTCTATTCATACTGTTCTCTCATTGAAAAATACTACACATCTCAAGGAAATTTTTTTAAAAAACATTATTTTCTGAAAATTTTATATTAACTTCATTAAAATCAATATCATGTTTACAACTATTTGTATGGTTTGACAACATACAAAAATTCTTATTGAGCCTAATGTCACTTTTATGTGAAACGATTCTGTCTTTAAGCCTCCTATTATACAGGGTGATTCAGTCATAACGTCATTAATTTTAAGAGCAGATAGAGAAAAATGAGTATAATACGATGGCGTGATTAAAAAAAAATTAAATGCTTATTTAAGCTGAACAAAAATATTTTCAAATCATTATTTAACCCCCTTTTCAGGCTGTTACTGACCGGCTGACGTCAGCCGGTTATTCACAATATTATGCACGGCTACGATATGAACAATGCGCCCTAGATGGAACGTTGCTATATTTATATATTTTCGCTCATATAAAGACAATAAATAAACGGTTTGCTCACGTCAGCCAATAATAATTTAAAATGCTATAAATTATATTTTTTATTTATGCAATCAACATATTAAATTGTTATTGTTGCCCAGCAAGAATCTCGAGGAGGTATGAGCATGCCTTGCCAAAAATCAGTTTTTATTAACATCATAATGTTAATATTTTAACATTTGCTGTAAGCCCGAAGGGGAAGGTTTTCAAACAATTCTACTAAAAATTGAAAGTAACGCGTAATTGAAAGTAAGTAAGTATAAAGAGAGGATGAAATGTATGTAGTATTTAAATATTGATTGTAAGTAATAGAAGAGAGACTTGTATATTCCATAAAAAACAATGGGACGGAGACAAATAAACAACTCGGTACGTGTTTCCGACCTAGGCTAACCTGTGGTTCAGTAACCTTTTAGCCCACTTTTAATTTGCACGTGCACCATATAGTCCAGGAGCCAGATAGGGTTCCGTAGCCAGAGTGCCACGGCTGCAAACAACTTATTCTTAAATATTTGACCTCTTGAATCCAAAAAACTTAGTTGCAAAGCCTGAAAGTGGTCAGTTTAATTGTTATCAACAAATTTAATGTTTGAATGGCTGTAAAAAGTTTATTTTTATAGCTAGTACAATTTATTCGCTAATAGTTACGTTTTCTCATAACAAACATGTATTTGTTTGAAAATTAAAAAAAAGAACTTTAACCAAAGTTATTGCAAATTTAGTGCAAATCTCTTACATTTTCCGTCTCCGCGCGCACTAATTTTATCATATCTGGTTCTACTGAACGGATTAAGACGCACGACATCTCATTTTAAAGCTTGAACTTTATTTTACAAGATATGTAAGTTGCATTTATTAATTTATTTATTTAATAATTAATGGCAGCTTAGAAAGTTGTGAAATTTCAACGAAAATGCCGGTTTTAATTGTTTATAAGGTTTTTTTTATTATTCAACTNGAACTTTATTTTACAAGATATGTAAGTTGCATTTATTAATTTATTTATTTAATAATTAATGGCAGCTTAGAAAGTTGTGAAATTTCAACGAAAATGCCGGTTTTAATTGTTTATAAGGTTTTTTTTATTATTCAACTTCGACGAAAAGCCAAAGAAGTTAACGGATATTGTTCTTTACATTCTAATAATCAAGCAAGGCATGAAATCATTGTTAGGATACGATGAACAATAACCGGTAACTTTTTTGGATTTTTATAAAAATTGAAAAAAAAAAGTTTTATAAACCAATAAAGCCAGCAATATTAGCATTTTATTGGTTTCGTACATATGTATCCGTATACTAAAGCAGATTAATTAAATGNCCTCCGTACATAAATTTTCAGAATTCCAGTACGCGTAGTTTTCCAGAAACGTCTAATTGAAGGTATATCTGCAACACCCTGTATATTCGGATTGGTTATGGTAAATAGGAAACTAAATCCAATTTTCGAGTTCGCAAACGCTTAGTTAATTCTTCAGGATTGCTAAATTTCCTGGAACAATTGAAACTAGTTGAATGGCCTGTTTTTTATTCGCCCTTATGTAACTTAAACTGCCTAGTGGATCAACTTTTTGGTACATTATCTAATATTGTAAATGTATGTTTCCCCTTTAAATACGTTAGTAATAAGGTTCAGCAGGGATTTCAAAGTTATGAGGCGAAAGCTTACGAATAGCAAAAAAAAGTTCAAACTCACGAGTTCACAGCAGGACTGGTCAGTTTATCAAGAAACACGTAAATCTTATAAAAAGGCGTTAAAGAGTACGAAACGCAAATTTTATTCTAACAGTATTTGTAATGCAGAAAATAAAAATAAAGCTGCATGGAGTATTATAAATTCTGAACGACCTCCTAAGAAAAAACAGGTTAAAAATGATATATCCCCAGATGAGTTTAATAAATTTTTTGCAGCTGTATCTGATAATATAATTAAAACTGTTGGCGATGTCAGTACTAATCCTTCAATTTATCTTAATAATTCTCCTAAAAAAATTTCCCATTTTTTATGTCTCCTGTCGTTGAATCAGATGTGAGACAAGCTATCCTGGCACTTAAAAATTCAATGTGCTGTGACTATTACGGCTTTAATAGCCGAATGGTTAAGGAATCAGTCAGGATCCTTGCTGGGCCATTAGCACAAAAAAAAAATACGGATTTATTAGACAATTACCGTCCTATAGCTATTGTTCCCTATTTCAGCAAAATTTTAGAAAAGATTTTGAGAGATAGACTTGTCTCCTTTTTTGAAAAGCACCTTATCTTGACACCGTCTCAATTTGGTTTTAGGAAGAATTCTTCAACTATTAGAGCTTTACTAACTGTTGTTGGGCACGTAATTGATGGCCTTGACCGTGGTCAAACAACGAACGCCACGTTTTGTGACTTGACCAAGGCCTTTGACTGCGTCAATGTTGATGTACTTCTGAGCAAACTCGACTATTATGGTGTCCAAGGTTTAGCGTTGAAACTTTTTTAATCTTACTTGTCAAATAGACGGCAATTTGTCAATATAAATAACTGTAATTCCGCTATACTGCCCGTTGAGAATGGTGTGCCGCAGGGATCGGTGTTGGGGCCATTATTTTTCTTAATTTACATAAATGTCTTGCCAATCAACATGCGTGACTGCAAGTGTATTATTTTTACCGACGACACGACCCTTTTGACACATGGCGGTGTGGATAGGAGTAGAGAGTGTCTATCTGAGGCTAAATCCTGGTTTTCTTCAAATAAACTTAAATTGAATTTTACTAAAACCCAACATTTGTATTTTACAGCTGATAGCTTAGCTGATAGGTCTAATAATGTGAAATTACTGGGTATTACTTTAAATCCCGGTTTATCCTGGGCACCTCATGTCGACTCTCTCTGTCCTAAGCTTGCATCGCAGATTTTCGTTATGAGGCAGCTGAGGCCTTCGCTGAGTGATGCAGTTATGAAAATTTTGTATTTCAGTTGTTCACAGTCACCTTAACTATGGAGTCCTGTTATGGAGTAACTCCGTTACTGCGCGGAAGGCATTTACCCTGCAGAAGCCGGCGGTTCGCCTTGTAGCTGCAGCCCACTGCCAGGCTTCGTGTAAAGATCTATTTAAGAGTTTAAAGATTATGCCTCTTCCAAGCCTGTATATTTTTGAAACGTTGCTGCATGTGCACAAGAATTTCCAAAATATGGCCACTCGTTCATCCATTCACGATCACAATACTAGACAGGCACTAAATCTTTTCTAGAATTAATACTACTAAGAGAAACAAGGTCCAGATTCAGCTTTATAATAGATTAAGTAATCATTTTAAAAATTTTAAATTTAGGATGTCAGAGAAATTTCCACAAGTTCATTAAAAAATTTTTATTAGAGCAATGTTTTTATAGTCTTGATGATTTTATTTCTTTCGTTACTGTTTAATATTAATGTCCTCTTTTAGTAATAGTGTAATAGTTGTGACAAAAAATGTACAGTTTTTGTATATGACAGTGTCAATAAAGTTACTATTCAGTTGCTTAATAAAAGTAGCTCATTTTCATGTCCTCTATTAACCTTTTCAAAGAACGCACTTATTTCAGAGCGAAGCAAGAAGAGCGCCAGAAGAAAGGGCCCTAGCCGGCGGGGCCCAGCCAGGACAAAAGGAGGTCCCACAAAGCGCCTACACCGGCCGCATTTGCGGTCGGGGTAGACGACGGATGGGGCCCACCTACGAAGGCTGTCCAGGCCTACACGAGATGAGGCAGGATAAAGAGGGATAATCCCCCTCGATCCCAAATCATTGAGGCCAATTTCTTGCCATAGAATAATGGCGCGCGCACTTATTTCAGAAAACAGAAAATATACTCCTATGCACATTTTAAAATTCATACTTAACAAGGCATTTTAATGTCACATCTGGTGTTTGCAATGTGAATACTTGACCCCTCTCCTTTCTTTCTTCGTTGCTGATATTGAGGACTTTTTTGATGCCAATTGTGCTCAGCAATTTAATATTGATAAATAATCAAAATCGTAATGAAATACTCGTGCTATACTGATGATTTACTTGTATTGGTTGATTCAGAGATTGATTTTTGTTGTAAATTCAACATCCTAGGAAAATACATTGTAATAAATCAATTAACATTAAATACTTAGAAAACTAAGATATTATGTGTTTCTGGCAAGGCTCTGTATAGTACCTTTTCTTTACCACTAAATAATCAATCTGTAGATATTGTTAATTGTTTTATTATTTAGAATTTATTTTTCTATCCTCTAGTTCCACTTTATATTGGAATCAACTATGGCAAAAGCCTGAAGGGCAGTGGGTTCTGTCATCTCTTTAATGGCCAAATCAGAAATAGACTCTTGAGATTCGTGTGAACGTATCTTAAATACAGTTAAAATTGTAATAACGTTAATAAATAGCATTACAAAGACAACTATAATAACGGTCAATTTTGCTTGTCTTTAAGATTTCTTATAGCTGTTTTACATTGACAATTTATTCATGAATAAATTGATGAAATTCTTCATGAATTAATTCAGCAATTTATTGGTAAACAGTCTGGTTTTACACTGCTACAGACCTTGTCAAGTTTTTTGACGCATGAATCAGTTCTACCAAAATGTCACCTTTCCACTCATAATTGTAGTGATACAACAGCGGTACCGTTTTGACACATATTATATAAACATTAGTTTTTGTAAGTAACAAATCAGTAAAAACAATGCAAAACTAGTACGACGTACACATTCCAATAACATAACCTCATTACTGATCTGAGGCTGAAAATCTGTTGGGTTGGTACTTCTGAACTTCACGAAGAAATTGACGAAAATTAGAACATCTTCTAATTCGTCAAGAACTTGATGAATAAATTCATGAAGTTATTTAACAGCAAATTTGGTACATTACACTTGTACAATTTCTTGATGAAGCGACCATGAATTAATTGATCAATAAATTGTCAATGTAAAACAGCTATTATACTTTAGTCCTGTTCTAATAAGGAATTCATATTTTACTTGGAATTTATTTGAATCATTTGTTTGTTAATACACAACTATTTAAGTTTAATGTTTTAGGTATTACGTGAAAAAGAGAAAGGAGATTGGAAACAATTGTCTGTGGAAGAAAAAAAAACTTTATATAGAGCTTCTTTTTGTCAGACATTTGCAGAATTTAAAGCACCCACTGGAGAGTGGAAATCTGTAGTTGGATTAGGATTTTTATTCCTTTCTGCTGCTTTTTGGATATATTATGGAATGAAATTGTTTGGTATGTAACTTAGAGCACTAATATGTTTGTCCTATTAATTTTAGAAACTTTTCATGTCCTAAATAGGGTGTTTACATTAAAATATGTATGTGTACTGTTTTCTTAATGGATATTATTCTACAAAGAAAATTAATACGAACTGTATAAACAATTTTACCAAGATCTCCTTTTATACTATTATATTTGAAAACATTAATATGATTAATAATTGTCGGAAATTCTCTACAATTGGTCATTAACATTTTTTGTCCTGAAAAAGGAGGGTGAAATTAAGTTATTGCATTATCTCGTTTCTTTATAACATTAGCACATAAAGTGTCATGAACATGTAGGGAATAAAATTCTCCACAACTTTGGTCGTACCAAGGAAAAGAGTGGTGTGATGAATGATGAATAATTAATTATTTCTCTATAAATATAATATTTTTTAATAAAAGTTCTTGAGAAAAAGGATGATGCAAAAAAATATGTATGAAAATGGGAAAAATAATTTCTAGACACCACTGCCCTTAGAGTGGAAAATTTGTGCCAAGATGGAATTTTGCCATGCTGTAAAGAGCCATGGTTGCGGTTTAATATTTGTTCTTTCCGTTTTCCGTTATGGCTGGTAACTATTATCGTTCTGGATCATCCTGTACAAAGCAACTGGGTTATATGCTAGTATCGTTGAGGCCAAAAAGGTAAAATGCAATAATTTACAAATTGGTTGATTAGGTACATTATACATGTTAATAATAAAATTGCAAAGGTTTATTTTAAATTAAATTCAAATAAAAAATTACAGAAGACAGGTAGTGATAAGAACACAAAAAATTGCTTATTTTGTATACAAAAAAATATTGATTGGATACTCTTATTCAGAAGAGAAATATAGTATAACAGAAAGCACTAGGTTGAATTTAATTTCCACAAGAATTCGAGCATAAAACATTGCTAGACATCAGAATTTCCAAAAATTCACAACGCAGCAGCTAACCATAAATTTTCACATCAGTACACCATTTCACACTATTTGTTCTAAAAAGTCTTCATATTGTCGTAGTTTGCAAAATATTCACCCATGTTTCAAATACGTATCAAAATCTTTCAAGAGGGACCTCCATGGCATGGCGCAGTTCCCACCAAAATAATAGAGAAAAAAAGAGAGAGAACGCATCATCAACGCAGTTTCCGTCAAATAGCATTTAGACATACACAAACCATAACAGATAATTTTCACCGATCTTTCCAGTATTTCCTGCCAAGGTCCGCAGACGTCGCAATTGCCGCCAATCGTTCCAATAGGTATCTACTTATAACGATGCAAACACGCATGCTATCGAGCGCTGCGCTCCCCCACAGCGGAATTTCACCTACCTTTCGAAAATTCTTCCGCTACGATGATGAAGCCCTGATTGCCGCCAAAAGCCGTAGATGTGCTAGACGATGGTGCTACGCATGCGACATCGCTGATCGCGCGGGAAAATACGAATTTCACATCTTTCCAAAATTTGCCCACCAAGCCAGCCAAATGAAGAGATTGCCAAAAGTCCCTCCTTCCCGCAGACGACGATGACAAAACATGCTTGATCTCCCCGAGGAGGTAGATGAGCGCATGGTGCCCAAAATTTTCGCCGACCTTTCCAAAAAATGGCGCAAATGAAGTCATCAGAAAACTTTCAAACTCGCACCCTTAGGTGACTAATTAAAATAATTTTCAGCCCTTGGTGGTATATTTTTATCGGTTTAATTCAATTTTTCACCGATCTTTCCAAGATTTCTCGCAAGACCCTGCAGACGTCGCGTCGCTATTGAAAAAACATTTTTTTTTGTTTTTATTTATTTTTTCTTAAACTATGAAAGCCATTTGTTTTATTTTAGTATGAATTGTACGAATGAAAAGCTCTGTCGATTTTACAAATTATTGTGAAAATTAATCAATCATAGGCGTAAGGGGCTCTCATAACCTCTATTTTTAATATAATTTGTACGCCACTGGAAATTTTTCAAAATGGATATATATTTTTTTATATTGCGGTTTATTCTACAGCAAAAAGGTCTCTTACTATTTTTAAATGAAATGCTTAATTTTTGAGAAAAATGGCTTCTTATCATTACATGTGAAATGGTTAAGTTTTTCAAACAAAGTAATACAGAATAAAATATTTAATATTGAGAAACAAACAGAAATAGCAATTAACAATAGAGAACAAAAGAAAAAGTATCACAACAAATGTTCGAAATATTGTCTTCGAACCTCGATGCATTCCTCACATCGCCTAATTAAGCTTTGAACTGCTCTCCTAATCATATTGGGATTGTGTTTAAGAGTGCATAGTGCCACTGCCCAAGCCACTGCCTAATTTGAAGACCACAAATGAGCCGAAGCGCCGTACGTCTGAATTCACATATTTCTCCTTAAAAGTAATGGTAAGTCATCAAGTAAAGTATTTAAATGTTCTTTGTCTGAAAAACTTAACCATTTCACATGTAATGAATCCATAAGAAGCCATTTTTCTCAAAAACCAAGCATTTCATTTAAAAATAGTAAGAGACCTTTTTGCTGTAGTATAAACCGCAATGTAAAAAGATATATTAATTTTGAAAAATTTCCAGTGGCGTACAAATTATATTAAAAATAAGGGTTATCAGAGCCCCTTACGGACGCCTATGATTGAAGCATTTTCACAATTATTTGTAAAATCGATAGAGCTTTTCATTCGTACACTTCACACTAAATATAAAACAAATGGCTTTCATGGTTTAAGAAAAAATAAATAAAAACCAAAAAAAAAAGCGTACTTCAAAATTACATTATTTTGACAAGATCTATCGATGGTTAAAGTCCTAATCATAAAAAGTGAATCACTCTGTATATATGAATATACAGTGTCCCGTTTATGTTTCAAAAAAATTTGTGTGCAAGTTTCTCATGGGAAAATAATGGGGGTAGTTCATGTAACGTTTTTCTCTTAGACTCTTTGTTTTCAAGATACAGTGTGTTGAAGTTGTTACTTTCCAAATGGTTTTCCTTAATTATCTTTAAACCGAGTAAAGATAAAAATGTTAAAATTTGCACACGAGTAAACATCAACTGTGCGTTAAGAATAATGTGCAAACGGTTTCTTTCTGAAAAGCAGTGTCACCGATACAGATGATTAAAGGGATACAATCGAAAAAAAATTTAAAAATTAAAATTTGTTACATTTCTCAACGGTTTTGTAAACTCTAAAACATACTACAAAAAAGGTGTACTTGTCGAAATTCGGTAGCATGTACCATTTTCGAGAAAAATGAAGTTGCATTTTTTTGCTCACATAAAGCGGCACAAGTCGTCCCTCTTATCACGTACGGGCGTATAATCCAAGAAATGGGTATACATATACGCCTCTACGTGATAATAGGGACGAAGTACATTAACAGAATATTAAATTGAAAGAAGACGTTATCATTGAATGAATTGAAGACATTTATCTACCGACAATCTGCATTTAAGAATATAATTTTAATTTCTTATGTATCACATAAAACAGTTAAATTATAAAACATTAAAGAAATAAAAAAAAATAAAATTTATTATAAGTTTAAGCTTGTTGTAAAGTAACATTCAAAAAAGTAAATCAAAATAAACAAATTATGATAATTAATTATCTATCAATAATTAATTTTAGATTTTGTAAACTACTACACTACCGCTACTAAAATGAACAATTGTTGAATGGACTGAATTTTTATTGGACATGAATGCTTGAAAAAGTGATAAGGATAGAAAAATATTAGGAAACAGACTCAGAGACAGGCAAAATAAAATAGCTGGACAATTAAAGCAAAACTCAAAATACTACAGTAGATGCTGAAATTGACCGCCATTTGCAACTTAATTTTTCTCAAAAATGGTACATGCTATCGAATTTCGACAAGTATAACTTTTTTGTAATATGCTTTAGAGTTTATAAAACCGTTTAAAAATGTACCGGTGTGAAAACAGCGAAAGACAACAGCCAAATTATCCAAACTTGGCCGATCGTAACATATGTCCAAAGAAGTAAGAATAATAAAGACACATATTTTAGCAAAGTCTGCGATTTATTATTACAAACCAGCCTCGATTTCCAGCCGCAAGTATCAAACAAATTACAAAGCAGATTATCGGAGAAAAAAGAAGGGGGAAGACCGGAAACGAACCAAGAGATGTTAATAGAAAATAAGGTAAGCCAAAAATGTGCTGGAAATTTGAAAAACCACCGTCAAACTTGGGAGCATTATGTCAGGAAAAATTCAGTTATACACAATTGGATCAAAGGGTATAAAATTCCTTTTAACAAAAGACTATTTCAAAGGGTAATCCCAAAAACAAAAGTCAGCCATTCGGATCTTGGCAAATTCGTACAAGCCATAACGGACTTAAAAAGTATTGGAGCTATAGAATCCTATATTAATGAATCGGGCGAATTTATATCCCCTTCCTAAGAAAAAAACCAAATGGTACTCACAGATTCATTCTAAACCTTAAAAACTTAAATCAATTTGTTACAGCACCTTATTTCAAAATTGAGGATCACAAAGCAGTTCAAAATAGTAATCTAAAAATAATTTCCTCACAAAAATTGACCTAAAAGATGTAAATTTTTCTGTGCCTATAGCTAAAAAATATAGAAAATATCTTAAATTTCAGTTTAATGATATGTTATGGCAGGTTACCGCAATACCACTCGGTCTAAACATTGCACCATACGTGTTCACAAAAATACTCCGCCCTACCCTCAAAAAACTTATATCGGAGGGAATCCGAACGGTGGTGTACTTAGATGACTGGCTAATAATAGCACATACTTATGATGAGGGACTCAGACACACACAAAAAGTGTACAAATTAAATTAATTAAGTTTCACTATTAACAAATCAAAAAGCATTTTAATTCCAACACAAAGTTGTGAATTTCTAAGCTTTTTCTACAACTCGTCAAACATGTCTCTTTCACTTCCTCTTGATAAAAAAAGAAAATTGCAATTGGAGAACATGTAACATTAGAAAATTTGCAAGATTTGTAGGCCAGTTAGTTGCAGCTGCCCCTGCGGTGAAATATGGACGGCTGTATATAAAACAATTCGAAAGAGAAAAACAATTAGCTCTCCTTAAAAACAAATTTAATTATGACGCAAAACTGTTAATACCTACACATCTCACACTTGACTTCATCTGGTGGTCACAGAACATTGGTGAATCATTACATTTCGGTATAAAAAGCTTTCATTCTGAAATTTATAGTGATGCCTCTACTACAGGTTGGGGCGGATGCTGTAAGGAACAAAAAACGCGGTTTTTGGTCCAAAGAAGAATCCAAACTAACATTAGCAACATTAACTAACTAACTAACATTAACAACAATTAACATACTGGAAATAAAAGCAGCATTTTATTGCCTCCAAACTTTTTCTCGAGACGCGAAAATCATCAATATTCTTTTAAGAATCGACAATATTACAGCCATATCATGTATTAATCGCATGGGTAGTGTACGGTTTCGAAACCTAGATAACATTACGCGACAAATTTGGCAATATTGCCAGAAGAAAAACATTTACATATTTGCGAGCTATATCCAATCAAAAATGAACGTAATAGCGGACCAAGATTCGCGTACGCGTTCAACAGAAAAGGAATATGAACTCTCTAACAAAGCTTTCAACAAATTTAATAAGTACCTGTTCACACCAGAAATCGATATTTTCGCTTTAAGTTTAAATACTAAATGAAAAAAATTCATATCTTGGGGACCGGATCCACATTCAATAAAAATTTATGCATTCACGGTAAACTGGTATAATTTCTTTTTTATGCATTTCCACCTTTTTGTTTGATCCCAAAAGTTATTCAAAAAATCATTAAAGACAAAGCCACTGGAATATTGGTTGTTCTCTTATGGTGCAGCCAAACCTGGTATTGTTTACCCTGGTGGCAGCCATCCTCATCATACTAGCATCTATTTCAGAGGGTACATTAAAACAATACGATGCGTCGTACAAAAAATGGTGGTTATATTGCTTGCAGAAAAACATTTGCGTACATAACAACAATGGGTTTTATGTTATAGATTTCCTTAAAAACCAATTAAATTCTGGAGCTTCGTATTCAGTAATAAATTCACACCGATCTGCATTAAATTTAATCTTAAATCTCACCTCTCAGGACGTAAAAATAAAAAGATTCGTTAAGGGAGTTTATAACACTAAACCGCCAAAACCAAGATATGCAGTCAGCTGGGACCCACAACTGGTTCTTAATTACTTAGAAAAACTACATTCATTAACGTCGTTATCTCTAGATAAATTAACTTTGAAATTGGTGACATTGATGGCATTAACAACTGCAAGTAGAGGTCAGACAATATCAAAAATGCTCATGCGGAACATAGTACAATTTAATGACAAAATTGAAATAAGAATTCCAGCAAAAATTAAGACATCAGGTCCTGGGAGACTGCAACCCAACTTGGTGTTCCCTTATTTCAAATCGAAACCAGATTTATGCGTAGCTTCAACTATAAAATATACCTTGAGCAAACTGCACGAGTCAGGGCAGACATGGGAACTTTTTTTATAACATATAAAAGACCTTTTTGTCCAGCAAGCAGTCAAACTATAAGTAGGTGGATTAAAACCACTCTTAAAGAAATCGGAGTTGACACCGCTATCTTCAAAAGTCATAGCATAAGACATGCAGCTACACCAGCGGCAGCCAAAGAGGGTGTCAACTTTGCCGTAATTCATAAAACTGCAGGATGGACAGAAAAATCAATCACGTTTACAAAATTCTACAATAGACCATTTGCACTAAAGTACTGTGATTTCTCCAACACAATACTTTCAAGTAATAAAAAATAATGCGCATACGTAGGTACTCGTATAACAAAGGCAAAAGATTAACACCTTGTTACCATTATTTTATATTATTGCCTTGGACTATAGCTCTTGGGTACCTGGCATATCTCCGTCAAAAATTAATATAAAAATCTGAAATTTTTGGGGGTGTACTCTAGATGGGGAGACCTAAGAGCGCACGTAATTTCAACTCGCTCCTTCCACCCTAAAGGATGCAGAGGGGGTGAGGGGTGTTTTTTTTTGACGTACCCTATTTATTTTGCGATTTTCAGATTCTACGCGTAAAACTACCCCTGGAAATGCGTTCTTGCCGAATTTACACAAAAACCAAAATCCACCTCGTATGGACTGTCGTTTTTTCGATGACTATAGTTCTCGGGTACCTGGGCATATCTCCGTCAAAAATGAATACAAAAATCTGAAATTTGAGGGGTGTACTATAGTCGGGGAGACCTAAGAGCGAATGTAATTTCAACTCACCCCTTCCACCCTAGGAGGTGCGGAGGGGGTGAGGGGTGGTTTTTAGACGTATCCGCAAGAACGCGTTTCCGAGGGTAGTTTTACGTGTACAATCCGAAAATCGCAAAAGAAATAGGGTACGTCTAAAAAAAACACCCCTCACCCCCTCCGCACCACCTAGGGTGGAAGGAGTGAGTTGAAATTACGTGCGCTCTTAGGTCTCCCCATCTAGAGTACACTCCTAAAATTTCAGATTTTTATATTAATTTTTTACGGAGATATGCCAGGTACCCAAGAGCTATGGTCCAACCATTAATAATTACTAATAATTATTGTTTAAACTAAATGTTGAACTTAATTCTTGAAATGTAGATAAGATATACAAATCCAAATAACAACACAGAATAATTGCTTAACAGTCTACACATTATTACTGGTTTGTGCTCAAAAACCAATAACATACAGTCGTGACCCTGACCTTTTATAAACAGCTGATTCGGGCTACCTTACTTACAGAAATGGTTAGCTTTATACTCTTTAAACGGCTACATATACAGGGTGTTCCTAAATAAGTGTCGCAACGGAAAACTGTAAATTCCTCTTGAAAAAAGAAACATTTTTTTCCTCTTCCATTTTTCTCTCCGGGCTTTCGTTTTCGAGATACACGGTGTCAAAACTTTAATTTTTTTTTAGTTTTTCGCCAATATCTTAGGAATCGTTTGAACTACAGGACTGAGCTTTTGTACACACATTACCACTATTAATAGCTACTTTTTCGCACCCTTCTCGAATTCATTGGACGTGCCAGTGGTGGAGATTTTAAGGTATCGTAAGGGTTTTTCCCCCCCTAAATTTTACGCCACTGGAAAAATTGACTTTTGACAGCAAATTCTAAAGCGCCAATGAATTTTACACAATAAGAGTTCTCTTGGTTCATTGCTCTAAAGTCAACCGTTTTCAAGAAAAATGACTTTTTATGAACAAAAGCAAACATTTTGCTAACGTTTCGAAAATCTTTTGTAATTCAAAAAATAGGTAGTAATAATTAACAATTTTAACGAAATTTAACAACAGATAGGATTTTAACTTTTTTTTATCAATTTGGCGAGTAAAATTTACAGAAACTGTTCAAAATTACGTCCGTTGGCTTGAATGCACGCATTACATCTTCTAATCATGTTTCTTTCTGCCGCTGCGGCTTCACCTCTATCGGTCAACTTTTCGATAGTATTGACATGGAACGTTAGCAAAAATGTTTGCTTTTGTTCATAAAAAGTCATTTTTCTTGAAAACGGTTGACTTTAGAGCAATGAACCAAGAGAACTCTTATTGTGTAAAATTCATTGGCGCTTTAGAATTTGCTGTCAAAAGTCAATTTTTCCAGTGGCGTAAAATTTAGGGGGGGAAAAACCCTTACGATACCTTAAAATCTCCACCACTGGCACGTCCAATGAATTCGAGAAGGGTGCGAAAAAGTAGCTATTAATAGTGGTAATGTGTGTACAAAAGCTCAGTCCTGTAGTTCAAACGATTCCTAAGATATTGGCGAAAAACTAAAAAAAAATTAAAGTTTTGACACCGTGTATCTCGAAAACGAAAGCCCGGAGAGAAAAATGGAAGAGGAAAAAAATGTTTCTTTTTTCAAGAGGAATTTACAGTTTTCCGTTGCGACACTTATTTAGGAACACCCTGTATAATGAGGAGACTAAGTTGCTCGAAAAATTGATAGATCAAACGACTTACCTGTAGGAAGTTCGATCTTAATTTTTCGAGCAACTTCGTCGAACCTCATTAAAACCCACCCACTTTGCTTTTGCATAAATGTACACCCAATCCCGAGCTAACCATCTGCAGAGTCACAAGAATCATATTGACACTGACGCCAGGCGACCGGATGCAGCGGGGTGTATTGAATTCTTTTTTGCTGACTTGAAAAATGTGCCGACCGATAACAGAGAATTGTATACCTACTACATATATATAATGAGGTTCGACGAAGTTGCTCGAAAAATTAAGATCGAACTTCCTACAGTTAAGTCGTTTGATCTATCAATTATTAAATATATGTAAGTAACTTGTTAAGTATGTAAAATGACTACCCCCCAAACAAATATAAAGTTGTAAAATAAATAATAAAACATTAAAAATAAATTAATAGTCAAGTTCCAATGAAAACAAATAAATATATTTCAATAATACGATTTCAATTAAATTTGTTGTGAATTTCTCATTTAGGTTCTAGAAACATCTGGTCTCTACTCTCAATCATACGATATCCGTGAAATTTGTTGTGGATATCACATTTAATTATGATAGACAAAATATAAACGTCTGGTTCACTCACAAATTTTTTATGGATGATTTGGGACCATCCCCGAAATGGCTGCCAAATTATATCGGCTCAATAATACGATTTTCGTGAAATTTGTCGTAGACGAACACGTCAGACAATCTGACGGATTTAACTGCGGTCCATATACAGGGTGTTCCACATAAGAGGGTTTCTTCGTAACTCTGTAACTGTAAAATTTATTTAAAAAATGGTTTTAATAAAAGTTGCCTGGAATCGTGTGGGCTATGGAAAGGAAATATGTTTAGCTTTACAGGGTGTTCCATTTCGCGTAGGCGCTATATAACTTTGTTATTTTAAATGGAACACTTCATATTCTTGCATTTTTGAAGTCCTTATTAGGTAGAGTTTATTAAAAGTACCCGATGTTTAAAACTTGCCGCTTTCGAGGTATTTAATTGTTTTTGAAAAAAAGCACGATTTCAGCTCTCTAAATGAGGCTGATAGCATCTAAACCGTAAGAGTTAGAAATCTGAAGTTTTCAGTTCGTTTTGGCATAAATTACACTATCTTGTCATCTGTGAACAAAACGTGTACGTTATTCAGACTCGGAAATACTGGAACCTACATTTAATAATCTTACGAGTTGAAAAACCTTTTTTTTTCAAATGGAATGACCCATATTAAGTCCGAAAAAGTAGCTAGGTAGCAGCATCAAGAAGGCCTTGCAAAACCACTTTTCCCTCACATTTTATCAAGCTTGGGAGTGACAGTGTCAATATTTACCGACATATTTAAAAAGTGGTTTGACAAATAAAAGTAAACCACTAACAACTAAAACTCGGAACACAACAAGGAGAAGAATACTTAGACCACTGATTTACATCAATTGCTCGAAGTATCCTCCATTTTGATTAATACACAAACGAATTCAGTTTTTAAAAGACTGTTCAACATTGGTTAGCATGTCTGACGTAATTTCTTGAAATGTTACTGTAATGCCCTGCCCGCATATCTTCCGAGGTAGTTGGTGGTGTAACGTAAACTTTGCTTTTTATAAATCTCCATAAAAAGAAGTCGCAACTTGTCCCATCTAGACACCTTAAAGTCCAATTCACTGGTCCCCCGCGCTCAATTAATCCGTTGGGAAAAGTTTTGTGTAAAAACTGAGGAACCGCAGCGGCATTGTGAGGTAGAGCACCATTATGTTTTATCCACATTCTTCGAAGTGTCACCTAACAAATCTTCTAGTGTTTGTTAAAAAGTTAAAATAAACTGCTCCAGTTACATGCTGGTCAAAAAAGAATGATTCAATAACATGGATTCCCACTTTCAAAGACCATCTGTGTTGGCTATAAGTTGTCCCGAATTGGTGAGGATTTACTGTGTCTTATTAATGGCAATTATGACGATTAACGAAACCTTTTTTATGAAAAGTAGCCTCATCGGAGAACATGACCCGTTTAAAAAAATCATCATCTTGATTTAAAATCTCCCACTGACTAAACTCCAGTTTTCGCTGAAAGTCTACTTTTAGTAACTCTTGGTGTAATTGAGTGCGATAAGGATGAATAACTGTGCTTTTGTAAAATCCTACGCATCGATGTTGTGCGACTAATTTGTCGCACAGTTTTACGACGATTTCGTTTTGTATGTCGAATATTACCAGTATTTAAAAACCTATCATGCACTAGCTGAAAGGCTTGACACCGTGGATGTGGTCTGTCTGAATAGGGCTGTGCATAAATTCGTGATGCCAATAACGGATTTTTGCCGCACTCACCGAGGACAAAAACCATATCAATCATTTCATTCTGCGTCAGCGACATTTTGAAAATAATATAATAACCTTTTACTCTCTACTTAGCAAAATAACTACAACGTCAATGTTAATCCAAACTAGAGTGACATTAAAAAAATTATGAAGCAATCGGACGTCCCAATTCCGTCTTTAGTAATTAAATGTGACATGGGCAACAAATTTGATTAAGATCGTATGATTAAGGGCCGACATAATTTGACAGCCATTTCGGGGATGGTTCGTAACCACCCTTAAAAAAAATGTGAGTCGACCAGACGTTTTTAGAAGCTAAATGAGAAATTTACAACAACTTTAATTGAAATCGTATTATTAAGATATATTTATTTGTTTTCATTGGAACTTGACTATTAATTTATTTTTAGTGTTTTATTATTTATTTTATAACTCTATATTTATTTGGGGAGTAGTAATTTTACATCTTTAACACCGGTTAAAAATGTAACAAATTTTGACTCCTAACATGTTTTTTTCGATTGTATCCCTCCAATTACCTGTATCGGCGACACTGCTTTTCAGAAAGAAACGGTTTGCACATTATTCTTAACGCACAGTTGATGGTTACTCGTGTACAAATTTTGACATTTTTATCTTTAGCCGATTTAAAGATAATTAAGGAAAATCATTTGGAAAGTAACAAATTTAATACACTGTATCTTGAAAACAGGCCGTCTAAGAAAAAAACGTTACACGAACTACCCCCATTATTTTCCACTGAGGAACTTGCAAACAAGTTTTTTTGAAACATGAACGGGACATGAACTTGACATGGGCAAAGGTAGGATTTTTGCTTGGGGTGGGCCCAGTGGTGCAAGCTCTATGTAGGCCTCTAAAAAATAAAAAAAAACGCAATGGACGACTTACTGATATAATATTTCAAAATCTAAACACTTTCGTTTGATTCTAAAAAAAGGTGGCACAGTCAGCGACTTACCGATATTAGAAAGATGATATTGGATCTTTTTTTCTGGGGTGGGCACCGAGCTTTCTGGAGTGGGCAGTGCACACCCCGGCTCCCCCTATGGAACCGCCCATGGAACTTGAAGCCCCATAATCCCATTTTGTCTAGTCCAATTTCATTTTACCAGCGAAACCCGGTGTGTCCATAATCTCATTAGTTCTATTTTATTGTCTCCAGTTGTAGACCTTCCACCTGAACGGCTATTTTTATTCTAAAAGTAATAATACAGTTAGGAAGTAGTTAATTTCAATTGGTTAGTAAAATTCACTATTAAAGTAGTAATAACACTTTTATTTTGCTAGTTGTCTGTCCGTTTATAATTCAATCTGTACTCGTTTTTTGCCTGAAAATAAATAAAAAGATTAAAATAATTACACAGCCACACAAAAAAAAGTTGTCTGTACTTTTCATGCGACATTTTCAAAATTCAAGATGGCGGCCGACTAAATTTTCAAAAAATAACACATTCGCGCCAAATTTGGTATACGGGGGTTTTCGAGGTCACTGATCACGAATCCGAGATCAGATTTACAAAATTCAACCCGTGAATAGATCTTTCACAGAAAAAAAGGACAATATATAGCCGAAAAAAGTAGGTTAACACATGATTGGGTACTCAGGTTATAAAGTAAAATATTACAAAACGAACTTCGCAATTCTGACCTCTAATACGTAACCAGCGACCTCTAAAACCCCCGTGTATGTGATTTTACTATAGCGGACTGTATTAAAGTTAAATATTGTAAATGTCTGTGGTTACTCACCAGTACAGCTAAATGGTGCCTCTTTACTGCTGTCGCACTAGTAAGGATAAGAAGGAAGGAAAAGACAGGTAATAACACTAATACGACGAACTGGTGATGCAGCAATTCTATGAATAAATTATTTCCACGAAAAAATAAAATAAAACACTAACTATTACTATAAACTATTATTATATGGACTACTGAACTTTTACATCACTTTTTAATTGACAACGATCCATCCCAATGAACGCGGTTCTATATCAGTTTTTTTCGCACATACCAAAAAAGAAAAATAAAAAAGGAAGTTCTGTTTCAAAAATTGTACATAGTACGCCATCTGTGACAGAGGATAGGAATGCAATTAAAGAAAACATTCAAATTAATTAATGTGGCCTAAACATACCCCCGCCCCTGAAAGAAATTTCAGAATCTAATTTTAAAAAATTTTCTCTACCTAATTCTCAAATTAATATTATTATATGCTAAATGTATTATCCTAAATTAAATCTAAAAAAATAATGCTATAATTTATTGAGATGGAAGAGGAAATACTTTCATCACTGGGCGTTTAAATATTCCATTTTTTGTTTTAACAGAAACAACTCGTAACTATACCATCGCGACTAGGAAATGTTTCCATAATACGTCCTAATGGCCAATGCAAGGGTGGTGCATTCGGTTGCTGCAACAAAACAGCACTACCAATTTTAATTGGGTTGGAAGTAGTATTCCAACGTTCTCTACTTTGCAAACTATTCAAGTACTCTATATGCCATCTTTTCCAATAATCTTGTACCATACGGTCTATAAGTTGATATCTATTTAAACGGTTTATGTTTTCATTTGTTACATCAATAGCAGGTCACCTTGTAAGTGGAGTAAGTGTTAAAAAATGTGCAGAAGTAAGCGCTATAGGTTCTGCAGGATCAGAACTTAATTCACATAACGGACGAGAGTTTAGCAAGCCTTCTATCTACTAATAAAGTATACATTTCCTCGTAAGACAATAACTGATTACCCACAATTTTAGTCAAATGTGTTTTTACGGATTTCACATTGCTTTCCCACAAACCACCAAAGTGAGGGGCCGAAAGAGGATTAAACTTCCATTCGACTCCTGCAGTTGATAATTCTGTTATAATAGATTTTACAAATTCTCTAGGGTTAAGCAAATTATATATTTCATTAAAAGCCGCTTTAGCCCCAATGAAATTGGTGCCACAATCCGAATACATAACAGAGCATGCGCCTCTACGAGAAAGAAACCATTTAAAAGCTTGTAAAAAATTAGCGGTTAATAGTCCGATACTAGTTCCAAATGCAATGCCTTCGTAACAAGACACACAAATAAGCAAATATATGCCTTTTGAGGCCTTGAACCTCGTTTGCGATTGAGTGTTATATACAAGGGACCTGCATAATCTACTCCTGTATGAAGAAAAGGTTTGGCTTGCTGAACTTTGCAAGAAGGAAAATTGCCCATCAATGGGAATTGAGGTTGTGGCTTTGCTTTAAAACAAAAATTGCATTTATGTATGCGATTTCTAACTACACTACGTGCTGACAGAATCCAATAACGTTGCCTCAAAAGTGACAAAACTAAATTAGAACCAGTGTGAAGGTAACATTGATGGTAATGATCTATCAATAGATCCACCAAACGATCTTTCTTTGGAAGAAGCATTGGGTGTTTACTATCGAAATTTAATTGAGAATTTTCTAAGCGTCCACCTACTCTAAGAATACCATCTTGCATGAATGGTCTAAGTTTTCTAAATTTCGATGGTAATTTTCTATTATTTTCTAATAGAGAAATTTCTCCAGAGAAATGGTTATTCTGAACTATTTTAATTAAGACATCTGCTCTATCCAGATCAGAAGCAGACATGAATTTTGAGGGAGGTAAGTTTTTTAAAAATCTAAGTATGTGTACACACATCTAAGCAATTTTAACCAACTTGAACAACGTTCAGCTAAACAAGATAAAGGATGAACAGAATTGGTTGTAGTAACTAGCGATATTGATTTTTCCTCCATAATAGTCGGAATATCGTTTGAAAAAGTATGAATTGGCCAATACGACCTTTCTAATTTTAACCAAGGAGGACCAGATGTCCATTCGGTAGTAGCAATAAAACGAGAGGGTGTCAAACCTCTAGAAAGACAATCGGATATGTTATCTCTACCATCGATATGAAACATGAAGACGATATTAATTCCTGTATTTTTGACACACGGTTTGCCACAAAAGTTTTCCACCCATGTGGAGATGAATGAATCCAACTAAGAACAACCGTGGAATCAGAAAGAGCAATAATTTTGTCAAATATTAAATGTGACTCAAAAGAACTAATAATGAAACTAAGAAGTTTTGAAAGTAAATATGCAGCGCAAAGCTCTAATCTAGGAATTGAAATTACTTTCAAGGGGGAAACTTTCGATTTAGCACATACTAAATTAATGTAAATTTTACCACTACTATTACTTCGCATATACACTACTGCTCCATACGATGTTTCGCAAGCATCACAAAAACCAATCAACATCGTTTTAGAATTTTCAAAATATCCTAAATGTCGCGGAATTTTAAATTTCGTTAAAATCGGTAATTCATTTTGAAAATCTGACCATTCCTTACAAAACTATTGGGTGATATTTCATCCCAATCTACATGATATGTCCACAGTTTTTTAATGATTAATTTCATTAAAATAACGAGCTAATAGACCCAAAGGATCGAAAAATCGCGCAGCTACTGACAATATGTTCCGTTTAGTACAGTCGCATTTTTCATAATTTATTCTAAATGATAAAATATCTTAATTAGGTTGCCACTGAATGTCTAAAATTTTTAAATAATCCGTTTCAAAGTTAATAACTTCTGAAGCGCGGTATTCAATAGGTATTTGGTCTAAACGATTCTTCGAATTGACTGCCCACTTGACTAAGTCAAAGCCGCCTGTTTTAAATAGATTTACTAATTGGTGATATAATAATTTTGCCTGATCAAAATTCGAAACGCTAGTAACGAGATCTTCCATTTATTTTTTGCTTCATCTAGAGCAATCTAACGAACAGTTCTTAAAGCTAAAAACGGAGATGACCTTACACCAAATGAAACGGTATTTAATTCGTAAGTACTAACAGGTTCATTCTCCGAAAATCTCCATAAAATACGTTGAATAACATCTCTGTTCTTTAGCCAATAATATTTGTCTGTACATCTGACGTATGTCTGCAGTAAAAACTATTTCTTTCAAACGAAAATTAAGAAACATTGTCAAAACATCTGATTGCAATTTTGGCCCTGTATATAATAAATCATTTAATGAAAAGGAACTATCAGTTTTTGCACTTGCGTTGAATACTACTCTTAAAGGTGTACTGGAACTATCTGGTTTAAAAACTCCATGATGGGGAATATAATAACAAGGCGATACTAAACAATTTTCATCGGTTTTACTCATATGACCTTGTTCTATATAATCTCTAATTTCATCAGCATATGCTAAACTATAATTACTGTCAATTTTAAATTTTCTTTCTAATGAATACAATATTTTAAGTGCCATTGAATAAGAGTCACCTAAATTTAAAGGACTCCTTAAAGGGCAAAAAAAATGTAAAACGACCAAAAGAATCACGCTTGTAAGTGGATTTGAAAATATTTTCAGTCTACGTCATCTGGATCACAAACAGTTTGAGACGGGACTTCTTTGAGTTCCCAGAATTTTTTTACTATATTATCTATGGAATTATCTATAATTGCACAAAAATTTTGACTAATTTCATTACTTGTGGAATCGACGGGAGCAGTGCCCATTATGACATAACCTAAAGAAGTTTCAATTGCTACAGGTAAGTGTGGTGGCCCGACAACGTGAATTTGTCCCAACAGATGTGGAAATAATTCAACACCTATAATTCCATCAATTTCTCCAGGCATATTAAAATTATCATCAGCTAGTGGCAATTTACTAATGTACGAAAGGGCGTTAGTATCTACTAATGACATTGGCAATTTATCAGTTATTTTTGCAACAACTAAAGCTTCTAGTGAATACCTTTTGGTTGAATCAAAACGAAAATTAATTGTTAAATTAATTGAACCACTCGATAAACAAGATTCTACCCCGATACCTTGTACTTTACAAAATGATATCGCAACAGGTAAACGTTTACAACATTTAGTTGTAATAAAATGTGATTGGCTAGCCGAATCTAGCAAAAATCTAGCTCTATAATTTTCACCATTAGGACCTATAATATTAACAATCGCGGTAGATAATAATATAGTTTTATTAAATGTAGGTGGAACGGATGAGGTTAGTACATTTATCCCTGGTCTAGTATCAGAAGTATCTATGTTTTCCTTGCGAACTGAGTTTTCTAACCTAGTCGCGGAATTACCAAAATGTAGTAAAGAGTGGTGCCTAAGATGGCATGTTTTGCAATTAGTTTTACTTTTGCACGATACCATTTTATGAAGACCTAAGCAATTAATGCACAAATTATTATTTCTAATTTGTGACGTTCTGTAGGATTAATCTCTAAAAACTTCGGACAAGCGAAAATTAAATGTGTTTTCTTTGCACATAGGACATTTACTACCAATATTATTGTTATTTACCACAAACGAATGTGAAACGCTTGGTATTACCATTATTATTTAAACTAATTTTTCGAGAAGTATGAGGACGCGAATAAATTTTTCTTTGTTCCTTAACAAAAGTAATAATGTCATAAGATGGCATAGAGGAATTTTTATGTGTATTTTCAAATAACCGACAGGTTTCCTGATAAAGTTTTTGTAAAGCTAATTATGCAATAATACACTGAAAGAAATGCGTTTTATTCTTTATTAGAATTCTATATACCATTATAAGACCATTGTATACTATAATGTGACAGTTAAACAGGTGAATATTGGATATAAAACGCGTATTGCTAGCACAGTTGTATAGTGACTATAAACCTTATTCTTTATTAAATTATTGTATAACTAGTATACAACGTTTTTTATACCCTTTACGAAATAATAGCAATAACTGTTATTAAAGTGTTCCATATCGTTATTAGAACATCTAGTACTGGTTATAAGTTTTATAATAATAAATGTATTAAACTGTTGTATACTCTGTATGAGTTAAAAACATATGTCATTAAGTTTTCAGAAATTTTATTGGATAACTGTAATTACAAGCTAAGGTTCTAATGTAAACATACATAAAACATACTTTTAAGCATTAAAAATGATGACAAATCGCTCCCAAAACTGTCCAGTTTATTTTCTTAGCAACGATGCACCCGTATTTTCTTGTATTACATGAGAATTTGCACTATAACTCTTCCACCTTAAGAATGAAGCATCCCCAGAAAGGTTGAGCTTCTTTCCATATAATTTTATTTCCTCTGGTTGATTGACTTTATACCCATGCTTTTCTTTGTCACCGTTAACCTTCTGTTCCTCCATCTTATGTAAAACTTAACATCAGCGATTTCTAATAGGACCTACAAAATAATAATTTTTAAGATTTAGACAAGATTTACATTTGAAAAAACAAAACAATTACAAGCCATAAAACAGTTAGATACTTACATAATAATTTTCCATTTCACACAACGCGATATGATCATGTATCCCACAAAACATGTGCATATACTGTCCATTTTCATCAAACTAGACGTGTGTAAGTCGATGCACAGCGGACTGTCGGAAATTTTACGATTGTTGTATTTTCTCTTCTTGAGTAAAGATAATAAAGACGTTGTGGTTTTGTGTGTTTATTTTGACAATGATTGAACATGTATGGACAATAAAAGTGGACTGTATAAGATAGTTGAGTACCGTTCTGCTTCATGCATAGCATGCTACTGAAATCTTAGAAGGGATGAGCTCGTGCGGCGAACCCTAAATCAGCGGCTGGAATAGCCAGGTTTCTTATTGAGTCGGCGCACTTCGCTCTCGGGTCTGACATATGATTATTATTACAAGACTATGAATATAACTTAACAACGATCATAACCGATTATGCACCGAGAGGTGACGATCACTTAACCATTATAAGATGCGTTTTACACGTTAAAAACGGAAACATATTCAGTATAAGAACGAATAATTCTGTTAATACAATTGTTATATACAAATTCGGATACTGGTCTTTATACAACAAATCTTCCCTACTATACAACTGGAATATAAAGTCTATAACACCTAATAATGTATAAGTAATTCATTATAACCTTTATTTCATAGATGCATAAGGTGTATTAAGCACCTTCCAGTTAAACTGATTGAATAATGAGTATGGAGATGATTGCTTTTTTTTTAATAAAAGTTGTATATTGGTTATAAAAGTTTTAATATGCGCTATACACATTATTCTAGATAAACAGTTTAATAAGCCCATTTCTTTCAGTGTATAGTCAAACAAATCCACAATATCCAGTTTTCTAAGAGCGCTTACCGACGTATCAAATATTTGATACGTCGGTATATATAAATTTGTTACAGTTATTCGCTGAGGCCGCGTTTAAACTTTTAAATTCTAATATTTGTTTTAAATAAGTATCTGCTAATAAGCGTTTATCTTGATATTTATCGATTAAGTTTTGCCAAATAACTTAATAATTGTCAGCTACCGGTGGTACCAGAACATACCGCTAATGATTTTCCACTTTTTACCCATTAAGTAATGTATTTTATCACTATCATTTAAATCAGGATTTTCGTCTATAAGATTTTTGAAACATTCATAAAATATGGACCATTCTTTATTATTACCTGAAAAATTCGGTAATTCTATTGGTGGAAGTTTAGACACAGTTTTTTGAGTAGAACTAACATTATTTGTTAGATTTAAGTTAGGTTTCACAAGAATCTGCTCGGCTTTAAACAAAATTCTACAATATAAATCATCAAATGTCTCTAAAATTTGATAATTAGGCATATAACTATCATCCAAGTCATAATTACGCGTATTTATTTCATCTATAATCTTTAAAATTGAATCTTTAGTTTCCCCTAAAGTCCTAAATCTAATGCGAAAATTTTCTACATCCGCTTCTGTCTCCAAATGACTACTCAAATCGTACAATCTTTGAATTCTAGAAAAATATTGTTCCTTTTTAGACGTTAATATATTTAACTGATGTTGTTTTCTATTTTGAGCCATGTTAAATACAATAATGTGTGAATGGAATGTGCTCAAAAAAAACAAAAACCAATAATTTATATTTAATCTAAAAAATAATTACACAAAAGTTAACTTATGAAGTTTTAATGGAAAATGTTTCTAATTAGCTATGAACTTAACTATAAAAACTACAAAAAACTATTTGAAATTGTCTATTATATATGAAAAATTAATCTAATCAGGCTCGAAGGTGCCAAATAATATGTAGGTAAGTGATTTTACTATAGCGGACTGTATTAAAGTTAAATGTTGTAAATGTTTGTGGTTACTCACCGGTACAGCAAAATGGCGCCCCCTCACTGCTGTCGCACTAGTAAGGATAAGAAAATACAGGTAATAACACTAATACGACGAACTGGTGATGCGGCAATTCTATGAATAAATTATTTCCACGAAAAAAGAAAATAAAACTAACTATTATTATATGGACTGAACTTTTACAACACTTTTAATTGGCAACAATCCATCCCAATGAACGCGGTTCTATATCAGAGGTTTTTTTTCACACATACCAAAATAGAAAAATAAAAAAGGAACAGTTTTGTTTCAAAAATTGTACATAGTACGCCATCTGTCACAGAAGATAGGAATGCAATTAAAGAAAACATTCAAATTAATTAATGTGGCCTAAACACCCCGTATACCAAATTTGCTGCTATTCTGTTATTATTTGAAAATTTAGTCGGCCATTTTGGATCCGCCATCTTGAATTTTGTAAAACTGACCTCGGATCCGTAGTCAGCGACCCCGAAAATACCCGTATACCAAATTTGCTGCAATTCTGTTATTTTTTGAAAATTTGGTTGGCCATCTTTGATCCGCCATCTTGAATTTTGCAAAATTGACCTCGGATCCGTGATCAGTGACCCAGCAGCCCCTGAATACCAAATTTGGCGCGAATCTGTTATTGTTTGAAAATTCGTGATATCTGACCTTAATTGACCCGTTTTTTTTTGAGGTTAGAAAAAGAACCATCAATTCTGACCGCGAATTCACATTCGGCGGGGTCTTAACCATATAAATGAAACATTTGAATATAGAAAAAAAAAATTTCCTAGCACTTTTTCATGAATTCTTGCTATTTTTTACCTGTTTTTTGAGGTTAGGAAATTCCTGTGATGTGATAGCTCAATTCTGACACCGGATTCGTTATCAGGAGTCAAAAATACTACAGATAACATATGTCGCATGAAAAGTACAGACAACTTTTCTTTTTTTGTGTGGTTAAATATTATGTTCATTCAAATTAGCATTATACAGATTCTGTATTAGTTAAGATAGTTCAAATTTGTAATTACTTACTTGTCCTTATATTATTTTATTGGAATACATTTCGATAACTGCAGAATATTTGCGAGATATATTTACAGTAGGCTTCTCTTTTAATATCGCAAGAATATAGCGTGATCCTCATCGACGTGACGGTAGAATTCAAGATCAAATTCTTTCGTCGCTAAAGTAGCGAATGCTAGGTTGCTTTTCAAAACTTTGTCAGTCGTAGGAGAGATTAGTGGTGGGTGGAAAATTCGAGCGTTTGTTCTATACATTTTGATTTGTATTTCGAATCATCCTTGTCAGGGATTAATTGAGAAACAGAACAATTGTGATTTGTTGATTAGTTTTACGTGCTGTGTATGTACAATGATGGGCAACTTAAAGTCCCCATCAGTTTGGTCGCTCTCATTCTATCGCACCACAAATAATTACGGAATGTTTCGGACTGAGAGTGGGGTGTGGAGATATATTACACCGTGGCACCAAAAACTCTGATAGTACAATAGGGTAAGTAATAATTATTAGTCTGATACCAGTTGCATTTGATATTTTTGAAAATTATTATTTTAGTGATTTGTAATGTAAGATTTCCTTGGTTAGTTAAATCAGAATATTAAAAAAATTTATAAAAATAAAATGTTAAAAACCATTTACTCTTTTAACCATTGTTCACAACATTCACATACCTGCATATTTAATTTTTTTTCCTTTACTGGAGATATTCATTTATAAATATTGTCGTAAATTGAATACATACAGGGCGGGCCAATAGTGATTATATTACTCCTATGCCATGCGGATAGAAAATATTTTTTTGAGGCATTGAGAGGCGCCTTAAGGGGGACATTTTTAAAATGTTATGAAGTATACAGGGTGTTCCGGAAGGCCGCATCAAACATGGTTTTTAAACGCAATGGCCCCTTTATATTTCATATTTTAATCATGATAATGAAATAATGATATATTTACAGGTATATACAAAGACTTTCAGATAAAATAAATAATGTTTTCGAAAATGAATCAATTATATACTACCTAAATTGCAAATAAAAACATAACATTTATTAATAATTTATACACCATAAACGTAAAAGATAAAGATGATTTTCTTAAAAAAGAAGCAGTGTTGTTTATATTATACCACTTTGTTGTGTATTACAGTATGTAGATCAAACATCTCAACATCTAAATTCATTCATCATCTGCTATCTCTGTAACTATAAAACTAATATTAGAAATAATAAATGTAATGGTGCTTGGTGCGTAAACAGCTAATATTTTTCAATTAATTTAGTTGTTAGTTATTAATAAAATAATGACACTTTTATTCGATGTAAATAAAAACACGTTTTTAACAAAGTATATACATATATATTTTTTTAAAGAAAATAAATATTTAAACGAATCGATAATAAGTCGGTTGAAATGCAACTATTGAGTCATATTAGGCTGTTTGCAAATAAACTCAGTGATGTTTTACGAGCAACAGCAAAAAATCGAACAAAGTAC
>NW_019417640.1:42681-57360 GCF_000390285.2 Anoplophora glabripennis | reverse complement strand
ATGTGACGTCACTTCCATGCCGCCATGACACTTCTTGCAGCTTGATAGCCGAACTCGATGGACACTGGCCATGTGACGTCACTTCCGCTGCAGAAACGGCCTTACTTATCTACTTCTACTATTGATAATATTGACGAATTTAGCTCAGCTAATCGATTAGGTTGGTTGCATGTTTCTAAATGTAAACGAGGATCTTCTGTAGGTCTTAAAAAATTCTTGGAAAGAAAATTAGCTAATCATGAGTTTGACATAGAAATTGTTTCTAAAAGTAACTCTAGAAATGTATCTTTTAAATTGGGTATTGAATATGAATTACTAGAAACTGTTATGGTACTTGAATTCTGGCCTTCCGGAATTCAGGTGAAGCCATTTCGCTTTCAAAAGCTTAGATATTCCACTGCCACAAATGCTTTTACATAAATTTATAATTATGCATATCCACAGTTTATTTACAAAAATAGAACATCTTGAAGTTATTCTAGATAAAGAGAAACCAGATATCTTAGTTATTATAGAGCACTGGTTAAAAAACGAAAGCTTGGAAATGATAAAAATAAATTCATTTAATCTTGTAGCATCCTTTTGTCGGGCCTCTGGTTACGGAGGGGTATACATATTTTTTAGCGATAAACTATCCGATTTTAATTCCATTGATGTCAAATGTTATTGTAAATCTAGTATTGCTGAATTTGCTTGTGTATTTTGGATTTCGAAAGATGTAAAACATGCAGTGGTGGGTGTGTATCGTGCCCCTGAGTACACCTCTAACGCCGTCGATAACTTTTTTAATCGGCTCAGTGACTTACTAGAAATTCTATATGATGAATATGACCACCTCTTAGTTGTTGGTGATTTTAATATTAATCTTTTAAATAACGAAGACATGAATGTCAAAATGTTTTTAAATTTACTATCTACATTTAATTTAAAACCTGTAATTACTAAGTAACCACTTCGTCATCGACTTTAATAGATAATATTATATCCAATGTTAGTGCACTAGAATTTAAGGTTGTACAAACTCATACCTCCGATCATTCTTATCAAACGACTTTATTTAAATCGTACTCTAAAAATTTAAAGTCGCCAAAAAGTAAAAAAACCTTTCGAAATCTTAGTCCAGTAAACCTAAATACTTTTAAAAATCTATTGAAATATGAAACATGGTCTGAGGTATTTGTGAATAACGATTTTAATGAATGTTTTAATGCTATCTACAGGGTGTATCTAAATAACACCGAAAAAATTCAAGGGACGATTCTCCGATGAAAATTAATAGGGGTCTTTGGTATAAAATTTTTTGAAAAAACCCTCCCCTGAAAAGTTACGCCCCTCCTAAAATTACAAAAAAAAATTGTTTTTCTTTTTTATCTTCCACGTACATCAAGCTAAAGAAACCAAACTTGGTGAACATTATCTGTCAATAAAACTACACTTTTTGAATTTTTTTCAACCCTGAACTATTTTTGTAAGGGGTTGAAATAATCAACCCCTATGACATTTTTTCTTATAATTTTTTTTTCGATAAAATTTTTTCCTTTTAAAAAATATGTCTAAAAAACCCCATTCATTTACTAACTTTTTGATCTCTTCAAGTTTCTTCGAAAAGTTAAGGATTTATGACAAAAAAAAATAAATGTATTGTAATGTATTTTTAAAAAGATGAGCTGTTTAACGCGAGTGTATTTTGCCGAAAGATCTAGTGGCCTGTTCTTTACAATGGAATCCGTAGAAACAAATGTCAATGTCATTTATTGTTACTGTTTCTTACTATTTCACAAGTTTCATGATTTTGTGTAGAAAATATTAGTTAATAAACCGAAAATATGGTTAACTATTCGAATTTAGAAATGGCAGATATGCATTTTACATATGGGTATGCTAACGGTAATGCATTGGAAGCGCAAAGACTTTATGCTGAACAGTACCCAGAGCGTAGATTACCCCACCATACTACGTTCACAAATATTCACCAACGCTTGCGGGAACTTGGAAAATTTGAAAAGAGAAGTCATGACTGTGGCCGTAGCCGAGAAGTTAGAACTGAAGCTGTCGATGAAGCCGTACTTAATTTAATTGAGGAATCCCCAGAAACTAGTACCAGGAAAATAGCTCGTGTCCTAAATGTAAGCCATTCGGTAGTTTTTAGAATTTTAAAAGAACAACAGTTATATCCCTATCATCTCCAACGGGTGCAGTCGTTACTGATTCGAGATTTTTTACCACGTGTGGTTTTTTGTCAATGGCTTATTAATATGATCGGCCAAGCGCCGCAGTTCTTAAGAAATATTTTATTTACTGACGAGGCGAATTTCTCAAGAGACTGTATTAGAAATTTTCGTAACAATCATATTTGGGCTGAGGAAAATCCTCATGACTTTTTTGAAGGAAATCATCAGTATCAATTTTCATTAAATGTGTGGCTCGGAATTATCGACGATCATTTAATTGGTCCCTATTTTCTTCCACGACGATTAGATGGTGACTCATATTGTCATCTTCTCGAAGAATTACCTATTATTCTTGAAGAAGTTCCCATTCAAATTAGGCAACGTTTATGGTTTATGCACGACGGTGCACCAGCCCACTTTAGTATACGTGCAAGACGTCACTTGGATGAGGTGTATGCCAATCGATGGATAGGTCGAGGAGGATATGTAAATTGGCCAGCCCGCTCCCCTGACCTTAATCCTTTGGATTTTTGCATATGGGGATATCTGAAATCTTTGATCTACTCAAGGCCAGTTGAAGATATCAATGATTTGCGAAACCGCATTGTAGCAGGGTGTGAAACGATAAAAAATTCACCAGGAATATTTGAACGCATACGCAATTCTATGAGAACAAGAGTAGATGCTTGTATTGAAGCTGAAGGCAATCATTTTCAACATTTTTTGTAGATTGTATTGTCAATATCCGACAGATTTTTATTTTTTGTTACTGTTATAACATTATTCATCATTTGTTCACTTTTAGTCTAAGTTCCAAACTTCTTAGCCTAGTAGAATCATAGGTCAACTATTTGGTTGAGTGTTTTTTAATAAAATGTTATTTAATATGACAATAAATGACATTGACATTTGTTTCTACGGATTCCATTGTAAAGAACAGGCCACTAGATCTTTCGGCAAAATACACTCGCGTTAAACAGCTCATCTTTTTAAAAATACATTACAATACATTTATTTTTTTTTGTCATAAATCCTTAACTTTTCGAAGAAACTTGAAGAGATCAAAAAGTTAGTAAATGAATGGGGTTTTTTAGACATATTTTTTAAAAGGAAAAAATTTTATCGAAAAAAAAATTATAAGAAAAAATGTCATAGGGGTTGATTATTTCAACCCCTTACAAAAATAGTTCAGGGTTGAAAAAAATTCAAAAAGTGTAGTTTTATTGACAGATAATGTTCACCAAGTTTGGTTTCTTTAGCTTGATGTACGTGGAAGATAAAAAAGAAAAACAATTTTTTTTTGTAATTTTAGGAGGGGCGTAACTTTTCAGGGGAGGGTTTTTTCAAAAAATTTTATACCAAAGACCCCTATTAATTTTCATCGGAGAATCGCCCCTTGAATTTTTTCGGTGTTATTTAGATACACCCTGTATAATACGTTCTTATATAATTTTAATCTGTCATTTAAAACCAAGAAGTCTTGTCATATACCGAGTAGAGGGCACACTTGGGTTGATGAGGAAACGCGTGTTACCTCCATGTATATGAAGGATTTATATCATCTAAATAGTAAGTTAAATTCACAAATTTTCAATAAATTTTATACACAAGAGAAAAAGGTATATAAAAAATTTCTCAATGCAAAAAAAAGAAATCATACTATGATAATATTATCCACAAATCACCGAATGCCATACGGGCAGCTTGGGACATTATTAATAGTTATAAAAATAATAATATAACCAAGGATAACTTAATTACACTAAAAAATAATGAAAGAAATTTAATTAGTAATCCTATAAATGTGGCTTCTTTATTCAATGAATATTTTATAAGTAAAGGGGTCACCTGCTACTGGAGAATATAATGGAAGATATTTGGCAAATTCTATCTTTCTACGTGAAATTACTGCAATCGAGCTGCACGATATTGTATCGTCTATGAAAGCTGAATATTCTCGGGGTACGGATAATATTCCAGGTATCATTATTAAAGCTAGTTTCGACTTGATTGAACGGCCTTTATTACACCTTGTAAATATGTCTCTGATGACAGGAACCTTCCCCAATGTTTTAAATCAATCTAAAATAATACCTGTTTACAAAAAAGGTGACGTGACTTCAGTGACTAATTATAGACCGATTGCTTTACAAAATCAGTTTGCAAAAATATTTGAGAAGGTTTTTTATAATCAGCTTTGTGATTTTTTGGGTAAAAATAATATCGTAACACCATATCAACATGGATTTGTTAAAAACAAAAGTGCACAGTCTGCTTTATATCAAAGTATAAAATTTCTTCAGGAATGCCTAGATAATAAATATAATACCTATGGTGCTTTTTTCGACTTTAGTTCTGCATTTGATATGGTGGATCATGGTATTTTATTTGTAAAATTGGAAAAGATTGGCATTAGGGGCATTGCTCTGAATTGGCTAAAATCATATTTACAGGATAGATTGCAATGTGTGCATCTCAGTGATGGCACACAATCAAAAGTTTTACTGAATAACAGTGGGATACCACAGGGCAGTTTGTTGGGCCCGGTATTATTTATTATTATGATTAATGATCTGCCTGATATAGCAGACAGAGATGTGTTACCGATATTAATTGCGGATGATTCTAACTTCATTTTCAAAATCAAGCAGGGCAATTGTTCCACCGAACAGATTCAACGTCTTTTACAAAATATAATGGAATGGAACAAAAAGATGAAGTTATAGTTAAATTGTGATAAATCCCATCTTATGAAATTTCTTGCAAGAAATACAATTTCTGAGCTCAGCCCATTAATTAAATTTGATTCTGGTAAGTCCATGCCTGTTATAGATGAATGTAAATTCCTAGGGATACATGTTGACATGAAATTATCCTGGAGTTTACATGTGACCCATGTCTGTAACAAATTAAACTCTTTAAGGTTCTTATTTAGACAACTAAGACCGGTAGCTGCTGATTCAACGCTTCTCTCATTATATTATGGACATGTACATTCCTTACTATCTTTTGGGGTAATTTGTTGGGGAAACGCTGTAACTGCAAATTTGGTCTTCATAGCGCAAAAAAATATTATTCGTATAATGGCACAGGTCCCCAGAAGATCTACATGCAAAAATAATTTATTAACATTCCCTTCTATATACATATACTTCAGTGCATTATACGTAAAGAACAACATAAATGAATTTATAAAACAAGAAGATATTCATATACATAACACAAGGTACAAACACGATCTGCGATTGCCACAGTGTAGGACAGATAAGTTTTAAAGGTATTCAATTTATGTCTATTCGTATATTTAATAAGCTACCAAAATATTTAAAAAATATAAATTCTCAAAATAAATTTGAACAAGAATTAAAAAAATTTCTCCTCCCTTGGGCCTTCTACTCGGTTGATGAATATTTTAACATTAATGTTTGTATTTAATTATTTTCTGTGACGTATCCTATATTAATAATTGTATGTTGTACAATGTCTTGATCCCTGGAATTAAATAAACAAATAAAATAAATAAAATAAACAAATAAAATTCAGGGGAAAGTATGATACACCTTGTCGAAATTTAATTGGATGTCTGATGTATGCAATGACTTGTACCTAGGGTTTGCAATCCCGCATTGCGCGTTACAGCATTCCAGCGATTTCCCGCATGTCAATGAGACCTGCGGAATTCCCGCATTTGTGCGGTAATTTCCGCGCGGGAAATTTTTGAATAGAACACGTCCGTATAGCGACGTGCGCGCGAGCGCTCCGTTTGGTTTGCATGCGCATCTCGTTCCCCTGTGATAGCATCGATCAATCGAGCGAAGGAAAGGATTAACATTGGCAGATCTTTGCATCAATCAAACAAATTTCTTGATTCGTTTGTTTATTTTGGAGAAAAAAAGTGTTTACAAAGTGAAATTTTATATGTAGATAATAGTTTTGTCTTCTTGTATATTAATTTTATTATACTATATTATCGATGTAGCAAATATTTTTTTTACAAATTGTTACTACGATTAAATTACTAACCTAACCTAGATGTTTATGAATTTAGTAATTTAACAGCAAGAACTAGAGACATAATAATATATATGTAAAAATAACAAAAGTAATATATTATTGATGTGTAGATTTCTGTCGATTCTTAGGTAATAGTTAATAAACATAGTTTTTAATATACAGGGTGGCCATTAGTGTGGGAAAGTAAAATAACTCCTTTGTTATTCATAATACAGAAAAAAAGTTTATATAAAAGTGGTACAGAATCAAAAAACCTAAAGGACAAAATTAATTTGAAATATACAAGGCGATTAGTAAAAACGGGACACGCCAAATATTACATTTTTTAAATGAAACACCCTGTATATTTCTAAACATATGGATTTCTGAGAAAATTCTGTATATGGTAATATAAACAGTTTAACATTTTAGTGAAGGGTTACCAAATTATGTAGAAAATTCTTCAAATGTTTCAAATTAATTTTGTAGTTTAGGTTTCTTGATTCTGTACAACTTTTATATAAACTTTTTTTTCTGTATTATGAGTAACAAGGGAGTTATTTTACTTTCTCACACTAATGGCCCACCCTGTATATAGGTAATGCTTATCTGTTTGATTTTTAAATACCAAGAATTATTTATATTTCATTTAATTAAATACAACATTCCACAATAATAGCATTATTTTCATATATAAATATATTTTTAAATCTTTCGCGGGAATTACAGCGGGATCCCGCTGTAAAGGCGAATTTACCGCAAATTTCCAGCTGTAAAAAAGACTGCAGGATTGCAAACCCTACTTGTACCCGTCCAGATTTATGTAGGTACTTCTGTAAATCTATTAAGTAGATGTTAAAATAAAAGCAATAAAGAATTATGATTATGTTTAAAACGGGTATTACGATATATAAAAGGAACGATAAATATGAAATTAGTTTATAAACGGTAATGAAAATTCCGGTAAAAAAAATTAAGCGGATATGTTGATGCGGATTGGGCAAATAATAAATTAGATCGTCGAAGTACAACAGGGTGTTTATTCAAATTATTTGAAAATTGTGTAGGTAGTGACATGGTTCACACGACGACGACAAAATTCAATTCAATTGCTACGTCATCAACCGAGGCTGAATACATGGCTGTTTTTGAGTCAATAAAAGAGGCCTTGTTAATGACTATTAATGTCGATATATCAGAACCAATAACATTGTATGAAGATAACCAAACTTGTATAGCAATGGCAGGTAATCCAGTGAGTCATAAGAGTTCTAAATATAGTGACATTAAATACCATTTTACACGTGAACAAGTAGAGAACAACACTGTCTGTTTGAAATATTTGCCTACAGGTCATCAGAAAGCTGACCTATTGACAAGACCACTACCACCACATCAGTTCAAGGAATTGCGGGAAAAAATGGGACTCAAAACAGAAGAAATATAGAAGAACTTCTATATTAAGCACAAGAAATAAATTGTTTAAATAAAACAATATTTAATTTTTATGCATCAAGTAATGATAGAGATATTATGGGTCTGGTTAGGTTTTTGTAGGAGTTTTCCCCAACCCTTGTAGCAAATGTTGGGACCTTCATTCAATTTTGTTACCTTTGTGTTGGTTATGATAAATCAGTTGGGCAAAATTCTATTCCCTTAAGAATGTTTATGTCGAATTATTTATAAAGCCCAGGGTCAGATTCAATAGTATGTATTGACAATATCAGCAATTTTGCAGATTGTGCGGACTAATGATGTTGTTACAGCCACCACCCGAATAAGTCAGTTGTCTCTGAACTTTGAGAGCTTTACCAATGAAATAATATAAAAATAAAAGTCGTTAAAATAAATCTGTTTTTGTTTATAAATAAACCAAAGCACCAACAGTTTGTGTTAGTGATTAGGCATTCACTCTTAGAAATAATAAATGATTTCTAATATATTTTTTACAACCACCTTTATTTTATCAGTAAAGTTACCACAGGACGAACTGTCTAGGTATAAAAACAACGAAAATATTTTTAAGAATACCTAAGAACATAAATATTCATATTACACCACAGTAATGTACATAGATATATAGAATAAAATATTTTTATAATTTTCTGTACAGCAATTAATTACAAATGCTTATTACTTATCTTGCCAAGGTAACGTAATTATAATAAACGACAATTAAAAAAAATTACTTATGTGACTTCTAACATTATATAACCAAGTAAAACAATTAATTCTTAAAAACATGACTCGTTATTATTTAATACAAACATGCGCCTAACTAATTTAAGCGAGGTCTATGTATAATGTCTTGTGTAAGTGAAATTAGTAGCAAACTATCAACTGCAGAAAATTGAAAAACAACATTACCTACTTAAAGGAAAAAGATACCTACAATTATCTATAGACCGATTTTGGAGATCCTTTTGTCCATTCACTGCCAAAACATTCTCCTTCAACAACTATTTCTGATGTTTCTTCATTGTAGTGACCCATTAAATTTGTAGTATTTTCTGACGTTTTTAATTTATTTCAACAAATTTTATTTATGCGCTTACCTTCTTCACAATTTACAAAAATATTCCATACATTACTTTTCTTGCATTGCACCATATTCCACGCCACACTTTGATTTTAACAGAAGATATCACAGGAGCTATGAGTCGAGATGACAGTTATAACTATAAGTAACAAAACGCATAATTGCCACTATGAACAAAAACTAATTATCTAATTATTGTCATAAAAATGTAAACAAATTTCTATTATTATTACATAACTCTAACGACGTATAGTCCGGAAGATGTTGAACATTTTTTTTGTCATTTATTTTGTCAGCGAATGTAGATGCGGTCGTTCGTTCGATTAACACTGTTATTTAACATATCCCAAGTCTAGCAACGATTTTCTGCTGGATCGAGCCAAGATGAACCTTAGAACATATACATCGCGTTGCACTAACGAAACTTGCGATGATCCTTGGCCAGTAAAAAAAATCAGTCTAACTGTGGTACGTAAATAATGGAAAAAATAAAACATAACTGATGATACTTATTTTCAGTCCTGAAACTTTGTTAGAAAATAACATTGGAACTATCTGAAATAGTAGAAAAAATACAGTCTGGCTATTGTAGGACATCACCAAATCCTCGCCAGATAGATTCAAAGGTGCGACAACCGTATGTTTCTGAACGATGACAACTCCTATAGAAGCATCACTTTTCTTTTCGTAGGACGAAAATTTTGTCAGGTGATAGATTACAGTTTATATTAACGGTAACAAGTAATCTGGCTGCTATTTCCATTCACTAAAACTTTGTCGGACCTGTTCAACTCATTGATCGAGCAGCGCTCAATCTTGAATTTTTATGAACATTCATATCATCTTTACAAATTACATACCTATATAATGTAAATAGTAAGGAATATTTATTTTTGCGTAGAATCCAGTATATTCATCGTGGTCATCAAGACATTTCGCTCTTCAGGAGTATTTCGTATCGATTTCTAATAAGAGTATTTTTTCAATAGAAGAACATATCAATTCAAAAAAGAACCGAAATGTTTATTTTCTATATTTGGTTAAATATGGGTAGATAGTCCCTATAAGTCGTATTGCTAAACGCGCGTGTTTTTGTGAACATAGGACTATCATCATTTGCATCGAAAAGTCTCGGCATGTCGTGCAACTGATAAACGAAGTTTTCATGACATCTTCGAAACTAGATTCTGCTAGATTTGCAAGGTCTGAAAAGACAAATGAAAAGACACACTACTATTAAGGTAACGTTTCATTTATTCACGTTTTATTTATTTAATACAGGATTTAATTAAAAAAACAGATAAAATTTATCTATGGCAATTACAACAATGAAAAAATATTTGTCGTTTATACATTCTAAGTATTTCTAGTACAATATCATGTAACTATATTTTTTGATAAATCTCAAAATATTGTCAATGCCTTCGATGTCTATTTTTAACAGCGTTTTCGCTAAGTCTGGTGATGTTTTCAGCCCGGGGAAAAGTAATTATATCAATGTCATCTATTTCGAATTAGTAACTAGATACTTGCTGCAGAAAACAAACTTAATAACATAATGATATTTAGACCTAATTACATATCATTTATTATAAAACTGTTTTTCTATTACGTCATTTGTTTAACTTTGCTGTGAAATGAGGGTAATTTGCAGATGTATAGAAATCAGCAGAAACTGCCCAATTTTTAAAAACAAAAAAAAAATCATGATGAGGATGAGGCGGAAGAGAATGAAAACGACGCGGACAACGACGGGAACGGTGACGCTGACGACGAGGCTGACGATGATGGTGGCGGTGAAGGTGATGATGATACTGGTCGTGATGATGCTGGTGGTGAAAATGGTAGAGGTAATGATGCTAGTGGAGGTGATGCTGGTGGGACCGATGATGCTGGTGGTGATGATGGCGGGAGTGATTAATGGTGAGAGCAAATCTGGTTGCGATGATGGTGATAATGGTGGTGATGACACTGATGATGATGATGATGAGGATGACAAGGCCAATAACAGTGACGATGAATGACGATTGGAAGGATACTGGATGCTAGATGATGAATCAATTTCAGAATATAACTGCACTTCCAGTGGAAATTTGTATTTGGTTCCCTGTTTATCTATTCCTGATTGATATTATTATAGTGTCTACGATGAAATGGTTTCTAAGACCAATTTATTTTCTATTGAATTGATTCCTTGTCCTTGTTGTCCGTGTTCGATAGGTTTAGAGGAACTTTGTCTATGTGTACTATACACAATACCAATACTTGTTTTCTTATTATTTCTTTTCTACTTAATATTATTCCTTCTTTACATGAATTGGAGTGTAGTTCCTATTTTTCATTGCTTTTTGTTTTTTTTTTTTGTTATATTATTTAAATTAGCTATTTAAGAACGGCTTCTTCATTCATTGTAATTTAATATCTAATAACTTTTTTGAAGAAATAAATATTTTTGCTAATAGTAATGCTATCAACATATAGTGAAATGCTATTATAAAAAATATAATTGTTTAAAGCATTCTATAAAAATTTTCTGAGTACCATATATAATTGCAGAAAAATTCAAAAAATATACATTTTTATACAGATGTTACTTTGATTTTAGAGATGTGGTTCCGTTTTATTTATTCATTACTTTTTTAATTAAGAAGTTATGTGTAAAATATATTTTAAATATGCTTCATCTCTTTGTTATAGATTTAGTAGAAATTGTGTGGTTGATAAAGACAAAAGGAATCAGTGTAGATTTTGTCGGCTTAAAAAATGCTTTAAAGCTGGCATGAAAAAAGAAGGTTAGTTAGTATGATGTTTTGGTTCCTAATAATTATAATTTTATATTATTGCAGCCGTACAAAATGAACGAGATAGAATTAGTTGTCGAAGGCCTAGTTATGAAGAAAACAACCAAAATAATGGACTTTCAGTTGGTTCACTTTTAAATGCAGAAATGTTGTCTAGACAAGTTGGAGCCGCTTTAGAGGTTAGTATGAACGGTATTACTTAAATTGTAAGATATACTTAAATTGTAAGTAAATCTAGTATTTATGTTAAATAGTAAGCATAGAGGAGTTACCCACAGTGGCGGCGCGTGAACATTGATTGAATGTGTTCTGCTTAGGGTTGTTACATTTGTTGAATTAAATTCCGGGATATTAAGTGCGCGGAGTCTCTAAATTTTTAAAATTTTCAAGGTCACGCGTTTTCCTGGCACTTCTGAATTTCAAGGAACAATGAATTTATAAAAAAAATATATATTTTCACAGGAATGATTTTTGAAGTTGATACCTTTTTGAAATATCTATTTACGAATTACCTATTGATGGTATAAATAAATTGGAATAAATTAAATATATTTTATTAAATTATTGAATATTGTTTATAAACAAAAAAATCGTTTATGAAATTTACCAACGATTCAACGAATTTTAATTTTCCTCGGCGTGTTATGATTTTTTCTTTATCTTTATATATATATTATATTCCGGGAGTTATCAAGAGTTATATTCCGGGAGTGCAAATCCGAAATCCGGGACCATACAGCTAATTCCCGGTACAATCACAGAAAATCCCGGTCATATCTATCTGGCTAGATGTTCTTTTAATATGTCATCAAGATCTGCACTAAAATTTATGAGTCCACGAAACACATCAGGGTTGTCCGAATTTTCTGTCTCGTCGTGTCCGCGAAGTGCTAATTCGAAAGCTCCGCAAATTTTATGCAATCTATGATTTTAGATAATACATAACGATTTTTCATTACCTGTTCATTGTGTTTCCGTATATTATCCCAATATGCAGAATCTAACTGACTTCTTATGTTTATTTTACCTAAAGACTTAATGACTTAAATCTTTCACACTGTATATTGCCCATGCTTTATCCCCACCGAAAAGTAACCACGGAAAACAAAACAGTGAATTTTTTAAATCATACCCGCACACCCACTCTGCTTTTGTGTATACATTATTGTTTTTTTATAACTTTTACTTCTTTTATTTTTAGTTTATCCTCATAAGGCAGAGAACCAAATAAAGTTTTTTTTTAAAACGAAACGCTATTCATTTTAATAACTAGACGTAGACGCTTAAACGAAAATATTCACACGTGCCGCTCGCATAAATAAACCACCACATACCACGTACGAAATATTACTGCATTTACTGCAGTGCAGTGGCTGTCGCTATTGCAGCCGCAAAAGCCCCTATCTTCGTGTACTTGGTCACGTGCCTGATTAGCCAATAAAAACAAAGGACGCATCTAATTGTTCGCTGTCCACACATTTTGTATATGGTTGCATATATTAAGGAGCGTAGCTCGCGTCGCAATAAATAATAATATAAGCTCCTAGATTTATTTTAGCGCGAGTACATTTGGATTCTTTAAATATTTTGTTGATATTTAATATGATTAAATACATAAAATTTTATGTGTTCTGCAGCACCGCAGCTCTTATGGTAAAACCGCCACTAGTTACCCATATAGAGTCCAATCCTTAAGGGGATTTAGAAGATATTCATTAGTTTCAATTAGTATTAAAAAATTGTAGCAACACTACTATTTGATGAAGTAAATGGGAGAATAGTGAAGTTATTCAATAATAATGTTATATTTTTCTGATAGGTAGTTCCAAGGTAGCGTACTTATTAAACCAAATCATAATAGAAATATGTTCAAAATCAGGTGTCTAATCGAAAAAAGGCTAACTTTACAGTTATATGCTTATATCATCAGCTTATAAAAAAGTTTTTCTTTTTCATATTGTTTCAATTTGCTGCATTTTATTTTTTTTTGCTACTGTATACTAATTAAGATAATATTGTCTATTTTGAAAAAATATTCTGGACTGATATTCTTTTTAATTTTCATTGAGCGCATAATTTAATGAATTAGTTTATTTTAATTTTCTTTATGTCGCCATCATCATCATCGTCATCATCATCATCATATAATCATCATCATCTCATCGTCATCATCACCGTTATCGTCATTATCGTCTTCAGCATCATCGTCGTCGTCATCATCGTCGTCGTCGTCCTCGTCATCGTAGCCATAATCAGTCATCGTCATCATGAATCGTCATCATCACAATCATCATCATCATCATCATCATCATCATCATCATCATCATCATCACAATCATTTAAGTAGTTATATTACTAAATTGTATATATTTTATTGTTAGCTGTTTAGTTACTAATTACTAGCCGTCTATTATTTTTTTTAATATAGCTAGAGAATTATTTGATTTTTAATTATTATTTAATTGTAAATATTTTTACGTACCATAAATTGATATTTGTTACAGTTTTCAAATGAATCGTGCGTCACAAAAAAAATAGAAGTATCTCGGTTTCTAATGGGCCACATTGCATATGATCATTTAGACATGATCCATCAAAGTGAAAAAAAAGACGTCTGTGCAGATTTTAAATCATCGCACTATAAAAGAATAAAAATATGGTGGTTGCAGTTTCATTTAAAACAATATGTACCGTCGAAAAAAAATTACTGCGATGAGACTGTGAAAAATTTACACGTGCGTTCTGGATCTAACTTTAAATTAACTCTATTGAAAAACAGTACAAATTTTGATGTTTTAAGTGTCTGTCATCTCATGTTTACGTTTTATTGCAGCAAATTGGATCAACGCCAGTTAACGATTACGACTTATCAAACAGGCAACTAGCAAGTATCAACGATGTTTGTGATTCAATGAAACAACAGTTGTTAATTTTGGTAGAATGGGCAAAATATATTCCAGCATTTACAGATCTTCAACTGGATGATCAGGTATTTTATGAGTAATTTTGTAGGACAGTTAAAAACGAATAAGTAGGATACTGTCATTATAATAAGGATAATGATATTGATAATGATAATGATAATGATAATGATAATGATAATGATAATGATAATGATAATGATAATGATAATGATAATGATAATGATAATGATAATGATAATGATAATGATAAT